>NC_068984.1:24811839-24825920 GCF_001194135.2 Octopus bimaculoides
ACACACACACACACACACACACACACACACACACACACACACACACACACACACACACATAGTAAAGTCTATTTGCCGACGTAAAGTGGTAGTCCTGATTAGGACGGTGTTAATACCTTTTCTAGCCCCAGGAAAACATCTTTTCCAACTGGCTATCGACGCACAACTGCATGCTCATACCTTGAACAAGGGAGCTGATGTCTACACTCAGTCTTAAACGGTATCAGAAGACCAATGGTTTCTGGGTTACTATCGGCACAGGATAACCGTTGGCTAGAGATGGCAGCACTAGGCTTTACTCGAGGTATATACTTTTGAAATGAAACACGGACACTGATTTCGTAAGAAGAAAAACAATTGGCTTTAAATCGCTGAGCGAGAAATAAGTAGTTACAGTACTACAGAATAAATTTATTTGCCAACGTAAAGTGGCAGTCCTGATTAGGACGATGTTACTACCTTTTTTAGCCCTAGGAAAATATCTTTCTTCAGTTGGCTATCGACACACAACTGCGTCCTTATATCTCTAAATAATCCAGAAACCATTGGTCCGCAGATACCGTTTAAGGCTGAGCAGGGACATTAGCTTCCTTGTTCGAGGTATAAGGACGCAATTGTGCGTCGATAGTCATCTGGAAAAGATGTTTTCCTGGGGCTAAAAAGCGGAGTAACATCGTCCTAATCAGGACTGGCACTTTACGTTGGCAAATAGACTTTATTCTGTAATACTGTTACTACTTAATTCTCGCTTAGAGATTCATAGAAGTTTCAAATGTATTCAGGCATAGATATGTGTGTGCATAGATGTGTGTGTGCATAGATGTGTGTGTGCATAGATGTGTGTGTGCATAGATGTGTGTGTGCATAGATATGTGTGTGCATAGATGTGTGTGTGTGTTATATAATAATATAAATAGTATATATATAATAATATAAATAGTATATATATAATAATATAAATAATATATATAATAAATAAATAAATTATATAATATATATATATATATATATATATATATATATATATATATATATATATACACACATATATATATATAATAAATGATATATATATAATATAATATATATATATATATACATATATATATATATATATAACACATTTATATATGAATATACAGTGTAACACCAGTTTACACACAGAAAAATCTGGAAACATGGACACGTAATCACAAACATATGCAGTGTGCGTGCGCATATGTTGTGTATATGTGTGCAAATTTATGTAGCTATATAATGTATTTAAAACTTCTTCGGACGATGACCTGAAGCTATTTCATATGAAATAATTAACGAAATATGTTGAAACTTCTCTTTGATTAATAAACAACTACGATACGGAATATTAAAATGCAATAAGAAGGCGGATAAATAAATTGGTTTGTGAGAGCAAGAAAGCCAATAGATTCTGTGATAAAATAGACCGTATGGTAGCCTGAATTATATGCATTTATGTACGTAGCCTTTCATTATTAGTATTTTATTTATACTTAAAACATGAGACTGCGCGTATGCAGCTATGTACGCATGTAGTGGGTGAATTCGATTTTTTAACTTGTATATACTGGATAGCTAGTCTAGTACTTCGACCTTCCAGATTAATTATAGTAGCGCATGCCTATGTTATGAGTTCTTGGAAAGATGGCTCTTGAAAAATATAACCTTCGTTCGTTACTGTAAACAAACTGGCAGGAAAATATTGTTTCCATTAGTCTATTGGTATTTTGTTCTTAATAATTTGATTATTAAAAAATAAGTATAGGTTCACTCACAAGGCATTGATCGGTCCAGGTTTAGAGTAGAAGATACTTGCCCACGCTTCTAGTCAACGGGACTGAACAGGAAACCATGTGGTTTCAGAACAAGTTTCTTGTATACTCGTCTGTTGGCTCCAATTTACTGGTTTTTGGTTATTCAGGATCACTGAATTCGTTTAGAAGAAATTTATTACTTTGTTTGACAATTCATATGACTCTCGTTATTACTAGATAGTGTCGTTGCTGCGGCCGTTAGGAATGATTATGAAACAGGAAATTTGCAAGAACTACGAAAAGATGTATTGAACTCAATAACACCGAGAATAGTTATAAGATAAAAGTTTCAACATTTATAACAAAACAAAAAATAAGGCATATTATAACTTATTGACAGATAAGAAATAAATGTCCATTTTATACTCTTTTGAACAGTTAAATATTTATTTCTGAGACGATTTAGAACGTATTACTTAAATGAAAATGGCGCATACTACAATACAATCCGTTCGTATTTTCCTTCTTCCACTCAAATTATTTACCCTCTTTTCAAAATGATAAACAATTTGATCCGTCTACTTCCCTAACATTCTGTTTATGCTTTACTTTTTACAGATCTTCTCTTTTCTCGTCTAACTCATTTTAATTGCTATTGAAATTTACGTTACAATATTATTACGCTGCAATGTTATTACGTTGCAATATTATTAACTCACAAACCAGTGTATCTAATTGCCTCTGTTTTTGTTCAGTTTGTTACTTGATAAATGTTCTCGTATTTCAAAAGCTACGGAAGCTAAAAAGTCTAAATATTTTATCAGGGATTTTATGCCTTGCGAAATGTTCTTTTGTTCTGATTTTATTTGGATAAATATATATTGCACAAGTTACGAGTTATACGGAAAAACGGAATCAACAACACACAAAAGTTAATACAACGGAAATACTTTTAAGTACACATGTTAATAACACTATTTTCTTTTGAGTTGGTAATGCAAAATGTATTGAAATATTTACATCTTCAATCATTTAACTGATTTTAGGTCTTTGAACTGCGGCTATACTGGAGTAACTCTTTTAAGGGTTTTAATAAATTTTATCAACTTTATTGGTCACTTTTCTCTTCCTATCAAGAGTGAATAACAATGTCTGCTAAGCGTTAAAATGAACGCATCCGAGAGGAAACTAAATACCGTAACTAAATTTTATTCAACGCAATGGTTTAGTCATTCTCTGCCGATATGCAACAATTGAGCTTATATCTGACTGTGTCTACTTCTCCGTCTATCGAATTTTACTCACAAGGCTTTGGAATCGGCGAACTTCTTAAATATATTGTGATGTCTGATTTCAACACATGTAGACAACTTTTATTTTCTTTTGTTAACTTAGGTAAATATCTGATGAAATACTTATAAACCTAACCCTATTTGTTTAATATTTAGCTTGTATTTTTACTACTAATTGTACTAAAACAAACCAAGCCTATTGGAAGATAAGGTGGTAATAAAAAAAAATGTCAATGATCTCCAACACATTTTTTCGAATCAACGAAGAAACCTTTATACGGTAGCTCGACCTGCTGGAGAGCAATCAAACCACCCTCAAATTTCAAACTTTTCTTTTGTAAAGGAAGGACACATTGCACAGTGTCGCACTGCCAATGGGCACGGTCGGGCTGTTTTTGATTATATATCTGTCTCTATCAGAGCTGACATAGGGGTAAACAACAAGAACAACAGCTAGACATTCTTTTCGGCTGTTTATGTTTTATATTTACTTTTTTCACCCCAAAACAAAGCAGAATTTATTCTTTGATGAGCATCAAAGAATAAATTAATCGAGTCATGATTAGCTGCTTTTTAGCCTTCAGTAAAAGATTAACAAAATTTTCAAAAAAAAATTACCATTTTCGTGCAAGCTACTAATAATGCTTTTCCAATGAAATTCTGTAATCAATATGATAAGAAAGTAAATTCTGTAATTGACGAATTATTGAAAGTAATTCAATCAAATAACTTAATTAAATTGTAAATTGAAAGATAACTTAATTAAATTGTAAATTGTAAATGTAAGTCATTATAAACTGTAATTAAATTATATAAAGTAGATAACGAACGATTTCTTATCTCGACTTCAAGTGTGTAGGGGAGTGGCATGGTCAAATAAATACACAGGAAGAAACCTTTTCATGGCATTTAGATCCGCTAGAAATAGCTACAAATCTTTTTGAAATACACCCTATTGTAACAAAAATGTGTAATGATATTATAATGTTGTTATAGATATACAAAAATACAGGATAGCCATTGCTGGAATGTCTTTGACCAAAGTAAAACTGGAGCTAAATAAGGATAACAACTGGGGCTTAAATATAAGATTAGGGCAGCGAATTGGCAGAGTCTTGTAGTATTTGTTCCGGCCTTTTACGTTCTGAGCTAAAATTCACCAAGATCAACTTTGCTTTTCATCGTTTCAGGATTGATAAAATGAAGTATCAGTCAAATACTGTTATAATCGACTAATTTTTACCTAAAACTTATGGCCTTCTGTTTACGTAAATGATTCGCAAAATCAAGATTGCTTTGATCAATATATTCACACCTTCTTAGGATGTCGTATTAAACAAGCTAATGAGAGAGAGCATCGACATGATCGCTCGAACTGGTATAAAAGCAGTGAAATCACCATTAAATCAAATCCTGCCTTCTTTTAAAATCTGAGACGCCTGTTAATGTAGTCCTCAGTTTCCAGCGTATTGAGAAAAGACTTCTTAAAATATTAGATTAACCAAATAAACGAGAGAGCCCGTACGTAGTCGCTCGATTGGTGAAAAAAAGAATCCCTCTCAATTCGAATCCTACCATACTAAAAAAAAAAAAAAAAAACGCTAGTGAATGTGGCTTTATCATATGTTCCCAGTATGTAGTGACAAGACTAGATTGTCACGTCTGTGACGCCTTTGGTCCTTTGTCTGTTCGATCAGATTCAACAACAGCACTGCTGCTGCCGCATGAAATGCACACACACGCATCAAAAATTGATACGTTTTGTTAAACGACATAGTACTTTTGCTAAATGGTATCAACCACCATATTTTTGCTAAACAGCGGTACTAATCAATAAAAATAAAGGGTTAAACGATAACGGCCATGATCAAATTCTGCAAATTTTGACATTTTTATTCGTTTTATTTTATTATTAGTTTCTGTCTCGTTTATTCCAAATTATATTTTCCATTAAGTTATCCTACACCGAATTCAACCATAAGAAAATTATCTTCATTATCTTAATCGTTACTTTGACCTGGTCAAACTGACGCTCTATTAACAGGTTCTGAAGACTATCATATGAAACAAAATATATCTAATATCTTCTAGTCTCCATATTATGTTTAGCTAGATATGTTAACATGTAATTGAACAGAAAATGCCATCATTTTGGGAAATATTTCAAATTAACTGCCTGCTGCTAAATAAACCTAATATTTACATTCTTGAAGAGACATGGAAGAAAATATTAGTATTAATTGAGTTTGGGTGTATTTGCTGTAAAACCAGTTTGTGTTTACTCTAATGTGTGTGTTCTATGCAAATATTTGTGTATAACTGTTGTCAGACCAGTAAAGGTTCGCTATAAGGCCGATGCGTATTTGTTGTGGTTTATCACCAGATCAAGGTTGATCCATAAGACTAATGATGAAAGACATTCCAGTCGTGATTTTCTGACTATTTAGGCGTCTCTATGACTAGTTATTAAATATGTCCTTTTTAAGATGGTCGGTTGTGATTTGAGAGGGAGAACTTTTCTGCCGTTTCTAACACATAGAGATGTACTTTCTCTCTCTTTTTTAGGAGAGAATGACAGTAATTATGGTTCTTTGTAGGGCATTTGAGATTGGTAGGAGAGAGGAAAGTATTTGCAACCCGGAAACCTGGCCCAAATGTTTACAATAGAGGGACACAGCCAATATGCTAGGGGGTGATATTAAACTAGGCGATTCACTCAGTTTATAACACGGATTTCTTTCCTTCTGTATCAAAATCCTTCCTATTGAAAACTTCAGGTGACTAAGAAAGCGACTAACTAGGGTTAGCAGCCATGATATTAGATTAATCATGAATTTCAGGTCGGCACTCTCATATCATGGTGACTTCTACTAGGTAAATGAAAGAAAGTGGACTATTAGTTTGACGTCTCTGTGTGGAGCTACCATGGAGTTGCAAGTGCGGATTTAGTTGGATTAATCCTTGTCGACACCCTCAAGAAGCGCATTTCACCCCACATTTCGGCTGTGTACAGAAACGATAGCTTGGCATTTATAATATATATGTTGTACTAGGGATAGATTAACTTTTTAAAAGATATTCTCGAAGATATTGGCTTAGACATTATTACATTATTATAAGCCAAAATCCTTTAAGCATTCTATTAAAACTAACTCTACTCATTTCTTGGACATTATTTTAGACCTGAAGTCAGGCAGGTATTTATCTTATGAAACTTGAGAAGCCATAATTAGAGACTTCAAGCCATAATCAGAAACTCAGCAGCCGAAGCTAGTAGAAGTAGCTTTTTTCTTATCTAACCTTAGATAGAAATATCTTCGACAGGACAGTACCCACAAGAACGAAGTGTTAGTAAGAAATAGCTTTCGTGGGAAATAAGTGTAAATGGAAGATCGTTATTCCTACTCAGAATAAAGGAAGAGAAAATATAGTTCTTCCTAGATATTTCTACAAACATAGCCAAGAACTTTTTATGCCTTATTAGTCAACCCTTTCTAAGCACGCAAATGCCACTAGCCTTTTAATATTCGTAACGTGGAGATTAGTTACTTTTGTCTCTGCCATATCACTTCCAGCATCACACGCTACAACAGAAACAAAGTACGCACAGGTTGTATCTTAAGGATTTGTCTGCAACTGTTAAAATCAAAGTACACGTCCACTAAAAGAGATTCTACTTTTCTGAGGTAGTATTCTATAGGACGACCCTTACCCATCTGGTAGTACTCCGAGGAGGAATTACACGAAACTTACAGCCAATGACTTTAAGGTATAGCTAAGTCAGCGTACACACATCTTTAGGTTCAGGGACAAACAAAAATCCACCGTTCTATATAGCCTTCGTGCCAAATGACCTGTCCAATAGAACTCGCAACATCTTCGACAATGCTCTATGTTACTATCCCTGAGCGCACAAATGCTTTCTTTGTCCTTGTGAGAAACTGTGCTTTTTATAACAGCCTGATATATTTCTTAACAAGGCTACTTAAATTTTGTATTGTTACTATCAACAGAATACTGATATTCAAGCCGGAACCAGTGAATATTACCTTATCCATAAAGATTTTATATCTTATAGAAACATTAACTAATTTTCTGAAATTTATCTGGCTGGAATAAACAACAGCACATCGTGACATATTACAAAAATATGGATCGATCAAAATATAAATAAACTTTTCAGAGCGGTAAGTTGATTTAATATCAACTGTAGTGTGGGAAATATGTTAGCTATAAAATAGGATTCATATAGTTAACGATTTTTTTCAGTTATCTAGGATGGATTTTCTGTGAATTCAAAACAAAGCTTCTTGTTTACATTTTCACAGCAAAGTGGTGGTGGTGGTGGTAGTGGTGGGTGTTTTTACTGTTGTTGTCGATTAGCCTCACATTAGCCAAGGGCAAACAAACTTCAAGTCAAAGACATTGCAGCTATAGAAAGCGCATATCTTTTTGTACATGCAGTACCACATTTTTCAATGCGTCCTTCCAGATTTTTAAGACGTTTGGGTGTAATTTGCGAGAGTGATTAATCTTCTATCTCTAGTGGATTGAGCAGTCATGTAGAGGTTTCTCTTGCTAGTTCGCAACAAAGAACTTAAATAGTTCGATGATACATGTATACGCAGGTATCCTTAAAGTGAACTAGATTTAGTTTGTGCAATGGCCAGCATAGACTAGGTGTCGACTTATAAGTAACGATAAATGAGTTAAGGATAATGTGTTGAATATCATACGGAAAGTTTCTGAATTAATTAAAATACCTTCTTCATTGGAGAAGGAAAACAAAAACTTAGCAGAAATTGTTATTGGTACTACCTCCATCCTTCTCAAAAGGAAAGATAATTTTCAGAAATCAATTAGTATCTCAGAATTAATTTACATGCACTTTTGTTAGATCTCATCTACATAGTGTAGTCTACGCAGGATGGTTTGATCCGTTGACATTTACTGATTTGTGCGAAAGTTAGCCAAGCTAGAAATATAAAGTAATATAGGCTCTTGAAACGGTCTGAAATATAAATATTGGTGTGTATACACATAAATGTGTATACAAAAGTGGAGCGGTGCAAGCTTTAATCGTTTGTCTCGGAGAAACTTCTCAAACTTTCGTCTTAATATCACAGGTCTTCGCTCAGAACGCCAGTGGATCGCCAGACAGTGTTTCAACTGGGTTTGATGTTTTCAGAGACAAATGCCTCCGACTAATGCATATTATAAATGTGTATACAAGGTATTTTAGCATAATGCAGTTTCGTGCGTGGTTATTAATTCAGTTCTAGCCCGGCAAGTTTTCACATAAATCAGTAAATGTTTTATCGGAACAAACATTTTTCGACTCAACTCAACACCTCTGGGGGTATTCGTCACTGAGAAGACCAAACCAGGTTGAAACACTGTCTGATGATTTACTGACATTTTGAGTGAAGCCTTGTTTTAACACAAAAGTCTCTTTGAGAGGTTTCTCGAAGACAAAGTATTATAATTAGTGTCGTTCTACATTTGTATACACATTAGAAATATGTACGCACTCCTGTATATGTTCCCGAAGTATATATAAGGAAATGAAGTCAGTCTGAGCGAGTTCATCATTGTCAGAGTTACACTCATGGAAAGAGCTGTCTTCAGTATGTCAGGAAAAGGCTTCAATATACTATGGAAGACTTCACATATTTAGAAAGCTTTATCATCAAATTCAATAGGGCAAAAAGAGATACTCAGTCAAAGCATGCCGAAGCCGATGTGGCGTTCGCAAAACTTCAGTCGATCTGGAAGTTAAGACATTATAGTCTTAAGACTAATATCAGACTTTATGACAGCAATGTTAAATCTGCCTGAATACGTATGACTCATATAAATGTTGGTGGGCAGCAAAAGGAGACATGAATAAGAGCGATGCTTTTCAGTAATGGTACTTGAAGAAAATTTTCGACTTCTGGTATAACAAAGTGTTAAAGTAGGAGCTGCATCGCGAAAAGGTTTGTGATAATGCTGTCAGCTGGCCGGACCACGCATTCAGAATGGACCCATACAAGATACCAAAGGTAGATTTTAAATGGACATCACCTGCATAACATAAATCTGGATAGCCAAGGAACTTTTGAATAGTTGAAGGTGAATTGAGCGAAATAGATCTTACATAGAGCAAGGCAGAGAGGATACTAAGAAAAATTATGTCGAATCGCCGAAACTCTATATCGCAAAAGGAAAGAAAATGATTTTTTAAAAAAACGTATGCTAAAGAAATATCCGTCAGTTATTAGGTATATCCTGCTGACTATGTTGCTTAACTTTATTTCCCCATCTACAGACTAAATGAACTGGGTTTGCGGTAAGATAGAAGAATGTCTTACCATTTAGCTTGCAACCTAACCACCGGTCACGAACTGACATTCTGAAACAATATACTTAGTTTTAAATTTTGGATTAAAAAAGAAAAGATGATTCTTCATCATAGATCTCATGCTGTCATCTACCCCAACTCCTCATCCTCCTCCTCATCATTATCATCAACATCATCGCCAGTATCGTTGTCGTCATTACTGTTCGCAAATATGAAGAGACAGGACCGGTGCCTTGGTAACCAGCGTGATAAATCAGAACAATAGAAAGTAATCGATGGCATAATTAAATCAAACCCTAACCACTTTGTCTTGTGAAGGAATATACAAGAAATGTGAACGATAGACATTGACATACAACACTAACATTGAGGTCTTAAACTAAATAAATAAGATATTTCATTAGAATTATTTAGTTTGTTATAAAGTATAAATTAGTGAAACAGCAGTTATCCACACGAGTCAATGAAGATAATTTCACATTGTTACTCGACCAACTCGAAAAATAGCAACCAAATGTCTATCAAATCAGACTTTACTGGCTTAAAGGAAGAGGAATTATATATTAGACTATGCACTAATAGATACACACGAAGACATGGTGGTGATGATGAAATGCATTTGATTTTAGATGTGCTTGATCATGGCTGACTTGGGGCTGTTATTTACAACCTCTTCACCTTGATGCTTGTACACCACCACCACTACAACTACTACATCATTGCAAAACTTGTTTTACTATAAGATGAAGGCCAGCTGCAATTATTCACGTCTTTTTATATTTTTTACGGTCAATATTTAAACATTGACAATTTTTGTGTATGAATACAATCAATATCTTCAGTATCTTTATGGTTGTGTTGAGTTCATTTGGATTGTCTGAGGACTTGGCTTGTCATGTTCTTGAAACTGAAGCTTTCGGAAAGGAGCGATGTTTTGTAAAATATGATAAACAAAATATTCCTAAATGTACATATTATTCAGCTGAGCAAATGCTATTTCAATAATAAACAAGCAATAATAATAAAAAAAAACTCATGTCTGTTCTTAATCTCAAACCATCAGTTATGAATAGGTTGTTTTGTTGACAGTATCAGTTACGAAACAACGTAAAGATAGATGAACAGGCGATAAGTAAATAGACACAGATCGATACATAAAGTGATAGATAAAGAGATTAAAACAGAGAAAGAAAAACAGAAATGCGTGGAGATGAATAAGAAACACTAGAACCATATATTTACACAGAATATTTTGAAAAGTAAATAAGCTGTAGTAATCGGATGGTGTTTGTAACCAGTTTGTTGGTACGTGCGCACGCAACTTATGTACGTATTACTCAGTTTCCTAAGCAAATTTATCTACTATATTTGTGTTCTATTCCAGTTTGCGTTCTCTGCCTACTTTTCCTTACATATCGCCTACATTGTCTTAATTATCTCTCTCTCTCTCTCTCTCTCTCTCTCTCTCTCCACACACGTATGTATGTATGTATGTATGTATACAGTCACACACACGTATATGTATATATGTATTAGTTTCAGTCAGAATCGCATTACTTAAAATTTGACAGAAATGGAAAACTCTTGATTGCTTGTATTCTTGGTTCCGAATTTTAGATTTTCATGGAAACAAATAAAAATTAAAATTCATTGCTGTTTTCAAAAATTAGAAACACTTGACCAAATACCTAATGTATTTGAGAATCAGTTCATAGTTCTGGAATTCAAACACACTGTGTGTGTTTATATTTATTTCTTTTTAGCTCCCTTAATCCTTTTCTCTTGCCAGCCATCTTGCTGTCGTATACAAAGGCATAAATAGCGTCCTTTCAACCACAAATATCTTTCTATCAGTGAGTGAGCACTAGCATTAAATCTTATAACATCAACAGAGTCTTTGCAGATGTATTTATATGTTGTGCATTTTGCATGCTTTTAAATTAAGCAAAGGTAAATTATTACTAGCGGGTATTTATTTTCTAGTCATCAGTAATTTCATTGTATTGACTCCTGATTGTAAATCCCTTCCATTTACGTTGTATTATTTCTTTATTTTCTCAAAATCTTTCCTCGCAATAATTTCACAAGTTCTATTTTCCAAATTATTATATTTTTCCCTACTGTTTTGCATTTATCATTTGCATTTATCATATATACGCTTCCTCTTATTAAATTCTTTTAAAATAGTATATCCATTCTAATTTTATCTCATTATATTTTCTCATTTTTTGTTTTAAAAAAACTGTTACTCTAGAGACTGTCTCGTCTGCCCATCGTCGTCTTCTATTTTGTTTTTAAAATATGCTTGGCGTATTTTGTGATTTAGTGCTTTGAACCTAATGAACACTGACAACTGGGAATGCTTGTCTCATGAATTAATGAACCTGATATGAAGAAATATTAGAAAGACAAAAGAAACGCAAAGGGCAAAAACAAAACGAAAAACTTACAGTGAATATTAATTTGAGAGGTTGCAAGGTTAAAACGTCTTCAATCATTCATGTAAAATGCATTACTGAACTGAAAGTCAACTCCTGGAATATTAAATAAATTAGTTAATTAATGCGAATTTTGATTTGAAGCGATACAAAATACTAGAGTACTATAATATTTCGGGGAAACAAAACTGATTATATAAAAAAATAATAAATGGCTAACAACTACCTTCTATAATTTGTTTCTAAAACATTTTATGAAATGTCCTCTCTACAAGCCATAAGCCAAACGGCTATTCACATATTTATCAATCAAATTGAATACAACAATTAAAAAAATACCCTCACCTTCTCTCTTCCCCACGGAATGTTCATAACACGCACTAAAACTTTACAAATTCAAATATTAAAATGTCTCAATATTGGCTTTTACGCAGTATTTAGTTGCCGCTCTTTACGTTTTGAGTTCAAAATCCTGCTGAAGTCGACTTTCCTTTATCGCCCTTCCGAGGACGACAAAATACTGAAGGTCGATTTAATCGACCTTCCATTTAGTCTGTGGCCTTGTGGCAATGCTAGAAATCAAATCTGACTTTCACAAAGTGGAATGCAACAAATTAATATTAGCTTTCTAACTACTTTTATAATGTTCTATTAAATCTTCAGAGACTGGACAAATTTGATGCATTTTAAATAAATGCAAAAACTATTTTAAAAATATGTTATGGTCATTTCTGAAATATGACGCGCGCGCACACACGCACACACACACACGTGTCTGTGAGTGTTTCCGCTGCCTGTACGTAACCTAACATTCGGCTCAATTGATAGTATTTTAGATGAGATACAGGCCATTGATGTTAAAACACAAAAACTACTAACTACCGTTAGAAATATCATCTATTGCCTCATTGACTGATTCAACCAATTGAAACAGTCCTGAAATTTTGCGTCATATATTTCCTCGACAGAATTTATTAACCGTCAAGCGCCTGACTGAATCCATGAGAGCAAGTCTATGGACATGGAACAAATAGCAATACAAAGGTTGAAAAAGAGCTCTTCAGAAAGTATTCTTTGAGTGATGATCAGGTATACGCACCCAGACAAGTTTCACACCTTTACCGCGATAGAACTTCTGAGGAAAGATTTTCAGTTTATTAAATCTAGATGTAACAACTGATCTAGAGGCCAAAATATTATACATTGCAATCCGCACAAAGGACAGTTCTGAATGTCAAAACAAGACTGATTTAGAAGGCATGCTTACTATACCTATAATGGTGCAATATTCCTGTCGAAATCTCTGTAAAATGTAGGCACCACAGAGCAAACAATGATCTGACTCAGAGAAAAGAAATTGTGCACAGTAATAGAAATTTATTGTCTGCCAAGTGTTAACACAATGTTAAAGATTAAAGGAAAAAAGCATTCATGCTGAATTAATGGAAAATATGAAGACACAACAAACGGAATATAACCTAAGATTAATACCATTGGTTATTAAGGTATTTGGTTACGTAGCTAACTGCCTCACTGCCTCTCTTGAGAGGCTGGGCTTCACAAAATCAGAAAGGACTCAGCTAATAAAAGAGTATAATTAGAAGCCAAGCCGTTAATGGAACAATGAAAATGTTAAATAAAATTCCAGAAGATTAACCTTTAATCAGTACGTAGACAAACATATAAACGTAAAAATGTATGGAGATGCACACATATATAAGTTAAAGTGTACGGATCGCACGGGCATACATTCATATGTACATATACCCACTTGCATGTATATATATATACGATACATACAGCAGTGTTTAGTTGTCTAAACCTCAATAAAACCGCCTTGTTTCTAGCTTGGAAATTGGTTCATTCTTTATTGGGGAGAAAATTTTCAAATTAAACTAGCACATACATAAAACTTTAATATTTTATCTTCAAACATTAAAGATATTTTTGACATCTCACGAAAATATTTGGCTATATATCATGATAACTACAATAATATCTATTAAAAACATAACAGCATTAACTTGGAAGACAAGAATAATATAGATATTCTAAACTGATATTTTACAGCATGTGTTTTTTTTTTCTAAATGGTAAAGCGATAGTCGCATCAGGAATACTGATTGATATATATATATGAATCAGTCTGCCTGATAGGACTATCGCTTTACTAAATGTATGTATGTATGTGCATGTATGTGCATATATATATATATATATATATATATATATATAT
>NC_068984.1:24825930-24827837 GCF_001194135.2 Octopus bimaculoides
TATATATATATATATATATATATATATATATATATACACGAGAGAGAGAAAGGTAGAGACTGTTTAACCTAGTACTGAACGGCGAATACATATTTACATTTAAACAAAGTACCTGGGTTATCACGTTCTTGTATTCTTTCAGATTTATGTGCAATCTTTATATCTA
Organism: Octopus bimaculoides; assembly: GCF_001194135.2. NCBI lineage: Eukaryota > Metazoa > Mollusca > Cephalopoda > Octopoda > Octopodidae > Octopus > Octopus bimaculoides. The sequence continues at coordinate 24,826,097 of NC_068984.1, forward strand.
CACGCTTAGCCTGTCTACATGTAAACATTTATATCGTTCAATCTTGCACGATGTTTGATTAGAATCACGAGTTTAAAACCGATAGTTTCGTTGTAACGTGTAATTTTGGTTTATAACGCATTTTACCATCTATAAATGACTCAATCGATAGATGCAACGAGATAACCAACCGAAAGATCGTTAGTTCGTATTGTATCAGTAGCGCTATTCTGAGTCGACGGTAAAGTAAGTTAACTTTCAATAGTCCTTTAGACATAACAATGTATAACAATTAGCAGCAATAAGTAGGTAAAACTGGTTATTTTCATTTGTAACACAGTAAAGTTACTATGTTTCTTGATGGGCTCAGAAAATAAGTCCCACTTTTGTCATGTCATTCATTTACATCTCACAACTCAATCTAAAATTCGCGATGCCACATCATTATATTATTAAGCATAGTTCTGACAATTTGAATCCAAATGCAATTAATTTCGAAGTATACTTTTGCAAAAGTAACTTACCGTGTTTGCTGGCATATAAGACCCAATTTTCTAATTTTCAAATGTATCAAAAAATTGCCCTGCGTCTAATGCGGTCGTACTGCGGATGGGAGACCAAGCGCCATAAACTAAGGAGCCGGGTAAGCATACATCTGGGACAAGCTCTGAGTGCAACACACCCTCAAGATTCCACCAAACACATAACGTAACCTATTGAAATTGCCCTTGACAACAGGTTCTGAAGCCTGACAGGAACGAAGCACTTGATTTCTTATTGGGATTAGGGAAATAGATCCAATTTTCATCTCCAGTTACAATTCGACACCAAAAATGGGCATTCCGAAGATTTGCCACCAGTTGTTTGCAAATGTTCACACGTTTATGAAGAGCTTCTCGACAACGTCTGTTCACAAGGCTGAGATGTTGATTGACGGTACTTTGTGAAGGACCAAGTTCTGCCGACAGTGTAAGAGTGCTTGTGCTAACTTTGTTTTGTCTTCGAGGCTGGTGTCACCTTCGATGAAACGTTTGAAGCATTTTTGTGCCGCACGTTCGGTGACAGCTCCTGAGCCTTCCAAATCATTAATTTCTTTTGCTGCAACCCTTTCACCCAGTCCTTTTTTCTACAGGTAGCGTAAAATGACTCTAATTGCAATCTTTTCACCACCCAAAATTGTAAAATAAAGAATGAACATTTCAATAACAGTTGGACTAGCTGCATCAAATTAAGGATATAATATGGAGATACAAATTGCCAAAAATCATCTGTTAAAATTCGAAAAAACTTTCGACCCAACCTGGCTCAGTGGTTCGGGCTCACAATCATGAAGTAATGAGTTTGATTCCCGTACCGGGCTGTGAGTTGTGTTCTTGAGCAAGACACTTTATTTCACGTTGTTCCAAGTTACTCAGCTGTAGAAATGAGTCGCGACGTCACTGGTGCCAAGCTGTATCGGTCTTTGCCTTTCTCTTGGATTCCCGGACTGGGCTGCGTGTTGTGTTTTTGAGCAAGATACTTTATTTCACGTTGTTCCAGTTAACTCAGCTGTAGAAATGAGTTGCGACGTCACTGGTGCCAAGCTGTATTGGCCTTTGCCTTTCCCTTGGATAACATCAGTGGTGTGGAGAGGAGAGGCTGGTATGCATGGGCGACTGCTGGCCTTCCATAAACAACCTGGCCGGACTTGTGCCTCGGAGGGTGCAATCCCATGGTCATTCATGACCGAAGGGGGCCTCCAATGATTATATATATATATATA
>NC_068984.1:24829299-24831936 GCF_001194135.2 Octopus bimaculoides
GGTAGGTGGGTATATGTGTAATTGTATATATGTGTAATTGTATATATGTGTAATTGTGTGTTCGTCTATCAGCTTATTTTTTCACTTGTGTATGGTTCGGCTTAACACATTCAGTTTGTGATGGTAGTTATTTATGTCGAACTTGAAAATTTTGAATTAATTTCGTTGATGGTGTCTCTATTTGCAGTCAGCTATGAAATTTCGTTATTCATGCATCGTTTTCTTGAGGAAATATTTACTAGAATGAATGAATATACTTTATATAGAGTTAATATTGACTTTTATTTGTACCACCTATCACCAAATTTATTACCGTTTATTTCTGAGTGTGTTTATTTTAGAGAAATAGCCTGTCATCAACAGATTCACAGAGAACAATGTCTATGATTTATAGATATCTTCAAGACAAAGCAATAGTTTACAGTGACAAGTCATTCGGGATTCAACTGTATAAATTTTGGCTCGGTCTTCTATCTATCTATTGACAGCCATCATTTGTAAATGTTCGAAATTCATTAGAGTAATTGGGTGGTTTTAGTAATCGTTCCCCAACACCAACCATCTCAATATTACCGCTTCGGAGGGCTCAAGAAAGTCATGGGTACATTGTCCCGGCGATATCATTACCTATCTATCTGTCTGTCTGTCTGTCTGTCTAAATACATAGATATTGTTAGATACATAAACAGAGAGATATAGCTAGAGGGATAGATAGATATTATTAGTGAGATAGATATGGTTAGATATAGGCAGAGAGATAGATCGATAAATCAATGCACACACGCACGCGAATACATATATTTAGTGTGATTTAACATTTAGATTTAACAAAGTTGTGTGCTAATCTTGTAATGGCAACACTGTCACTAATCTAGTAAAATAACGAATGAGAGTTAGGTATCTCTGAAGATTTCAGATTGCAATTTGAATATATAATTTCCACTGCGTAACTACTGATCAATCGATGGTAATGAAATGTGCGTAAAATCGTTTAACAAAATATTTTATAAACAATCTTTCCTGTTTTGTTTTATATATATATATATATATATATATATGTGTGTGTGTGTGTGTGTGTGTGTGTATATATATATATACACCAGTTAGAGATGATTTAGAAACGTACTAATTAAAACATTTGAGGAAAAGGACATAAAACGTGGAGGACTACTGGAAATTCGTACGAGAAAATCTACTGAGAGCTACAGACCAAAATTGTGTTTGGTGCAAATTCTACCGAGCCAAGGGTGACGTGATAGTGAAACAAGGAAGCAGATATAACAATAAAATGAAGAGGCAAGTTTGGAAGATTTGGAAGTATGGAGGCAACAGATAGCTTTACCGGGTAGCTAGAGAGAAGCTAAGAGATAGATCTATTTAGCAAAGGGAGAGGCGTAAAAGAAATTTTCCAGTATTTTACATACCCCCCTTTATTAGAAAAAGTGTTATCTAGATAATATACAGTTTGGTTCCGTGGTAGGGAGAAACACTACTGATGCTCTCTTTATAGTTCGGAAACAATTATTTAGAAAAAGCCATCCACTGTAGTAAGCAGATAGATAGATAGTAGATAGATAGATAGATAGATAGGCAGATAGATAAATAGATAGATAGATAGATAGATATGTTTCTTTATTGGCCACACAGGGCTGAACACAGAAGGGACAAAATACAAAGTAGAGTTTTTCTTTTTGGGAAGAAGAAAAAAAAGATCGTGGAGAAAAAAGAAAGGGGGCTGATCAATAGGGATCGTGTATCACAGAAATGTCATAATGTAAAAAGCGGGAACAGATTAGGTTTATCCGTGGGAAGAAAAGCCTACGGAAAAGATCACGGTAACCTTGGGCAATAATGTCATGCATAAAAACACATTACAGTAAGTGACTCTTTTTTTCCTTTCTTTTTTTGGTTCATAGGATTATGCTCAAGCTGGCTCCGTCATTCATACGTGCCATTCTTGCTACATTCACCCATCTTTTTTTTTAACATTCACTAGACAAAACTTCCTTCTCTACTCTCACCTTCCTCTTCAAATGATACTTGAAGAAGTTGATGAGAGATTGACCAGAGAAGAAAGTGTTTGTCCTAGACCTTTCAGACGCGTCCATCATACACATTCTTTCGCTATAGCCACAAGTACGATGAAAATGGCTCTTCCTTCCAGTTTCAAGGAATGAGGCGCGACAATATTCCCGATAGATTCGGTTGATAAACCGACTCGTCCCACGCAGTCATTCGACATAGGCCTACAGGTCGGAAATGGTTGGATACTGTACGAGTGCATGCAGAACGGTTTCGTCGCTCTGACCGCATCTCTGGTAGGTCGGCCCTGTGTTTCTCGAGCCATGCCTTTAGAGCTTATCCCTAACGGGTAGCGCTTCTCGATAGCACTGCCAGGCCAGGGATCTCTGGAAGTTGTCCATAGGTCTCGGTCCGAACGTCATCTTGAACAGGCGGGTCAGGTATTCCTTGTCGACACCCAGGTTCGCCCCGAGATCGTCGTTGTACCTCCCCTCCACTAATCCCCTATAGAATACTTTGGTTGTGTTGAAGTCGCTCAAGGTCGATCCGGGACGGTATAGTTGCTCGAGTGCAGCGCGACACTCAAGGTGCCATTCGCCTTTCCTCGACCTCTTT
>NC_068984.1:24832396-24833154 GCF_001194135.2 Octopus bimaculoides
CGTTGTGAGTGTTTATTGAGCGAAAACACCTAAAGTTCCACGAGGCTCCGGCAGGGGATGGTGGCGAACCCTGCTGTACTCTTCCACCACAACTTTCTCTAACTTCCTGTTTCTGTTGTGCTTGTAATTCAAAGGGTCAGCCTTGTCACACTGTGTCACGCTGAATATCCCCGAGAACTACGTTAAGGGTACACGTGTCTGTGGAGTGCTCAGCCACTTGCACGTTAATTTCACGAGCAGGCTGTTCCGTTGATCGGATCAACTGGAACCCTCGACGTCGTAAGCGACGGAGTGCCAACAACACAGATAGATAGGCAGATAGATAGATAGATATGCTGTGTGTATATATCGAAACAACCATTTCAAACGCTTGTCCAGAAATCTAGATTTCCTTGTATGTTATGATAGATTTGAAAGATTAGATTTCATGGAAATTTTACTGAATATAAATCAACGAATGTAAATGCTTCAGACTCAATAAGGAGATTTTAATGTCTAGAATATCGATTTCTAATAATGCACGATGTAAAATACAACATACAAAAGAAGTTTTTTCCTACGTGATCTAACATCTTACAGTTCTCTACTCTCAATAAAAATCAACATTTCATCTTTACAAGTTGATTCGGTTTTATCAGATGTGCATACTTCCTGACATAAAACTGGAGCGGAAAACGTGAAATGAGGGAAAATGTGGCCACTGTGTTTACCGCGTGAAAATCTCTGATTATCAATTGTAATATATATATATATATATA
>NC_068984.1:24833192-24836688 GCF_001194135.2 Octopus bimaculoides
ACACACACACACACACACACACACACACACACACACATATCAATACTGTACTTTAAATATATAATTGTATAAATATAATATAATTAAGGGTACAGGAGAGGTACCATCATGCTAGGTATAGCATGATAGTACCTCTCCAGTTCCCTTAATTATATTTATATAATTATATAGTTATAGTAATTATTACCTTTATAGCTTTTTCCATGCTGGCCACTTGATATGATTAGTCAACAGATCCACTCCTATTTTATTGCAAGACAACACCAGAACACACATCGTAAGGATCTTTCTGATTTGGCGGACACCATTTGTTTTCTAACGAAACACTTTCAAACTTGGGACATTGGTAGAATGTGTCATATATAACATCTTTTACGCTTAGTGTTGTTGAGAAAAGTTTATATTTTAAAAGTTATTTGTGTTAAAGTTGTCTTATTTCAGTAATTTCAACCAGTCACTGGCGTCTATTGAGGTGAAAACAATTACGTTGTGGCGGTGTAATGGGATCTTTTCCCTTGAATAAAATTAGTGCCGTTGTTTGTCAACAACATCTATCGGCGGTACTGTTATTTATGACATCGTTCGTGCGTTTGTACTGGTTTTAGCTTTATGGTTTTAGGGTTAGGGTTTGGGTTTTAGAGTTACAGTTAGGGTTAGGGTTATGAATATTTCTGCCAAATTTAGTGAAAAAAATGTAGTGGTTTTAACTAGGAAGAATTTAAAATCGAACTAAGTCCTTTTTTAGTTTTCTATCATTCGTTCAGAAAAGCAATTTATAAAGGTCATTGTCTTGTCTGCTTTATAATCCCATCTAAATTTTGGATACACTAGGGTAATATAGATCCATTCTCGTGCTTAACTAGTACTTTATTTTGTAGACCCTGGAAGCATGAAAAGCAAAGTTGATTTCAGTAGTAATGGGTTTTAAATATATACCACTCGCCATCTTTTACGACGTAGTAACGATTCTACCCTTGCCAGGGATACATTTATTTTTCTGGTTTTCAAATAAACACAGTTCTTGTTGTTTATCGCAATGTTAGTACTGACTGAACAGACCTGTGAACAAAAGTAGAACCACATTATTCAATGTGTCCATTTCTCAAAGATAGGCGAGTGTAATTTGAGGGTGATTTGGTTATTTCTTTCAGATCGAGTGATCGCATAGTGCCTCCTGTTGAATATGTTACTCCAGTAGAAGATATTGCTTCGATTCCAATATATTATTGATACATATTTAATGGAACCATAATAATGACAAAAACGATTCTGGTTGTGTAAGACCGTTTCAGAAATTACCATATTTATTCGTATGCAAGTTGCCCTATTATGCATTTGATTTTAACTGAAAAGACTGAGGTACAACTTATACACGGAGCAAAGCTAAAACTATGAATCAAAAAAAATTTGTACGAAGATTCAAGACTCTGAATTAGGGGTGCAACTTACACGCCAGTAAATACAGTATATTAATATTGTAAATCATGATAAGGCAGCGAGCTTGCAGAATCGTTAGCACGCCAGGGAAAACGCTGAGCGGCATTTCGTCCGTCTTTGTTCTAAGTTCAACTTCCGCCGGGGTTGACTTTGATTTTCAACCTTTCGGGATCGATAAAATAAGTACCAGTTGGGCACTGGAGTCGATGTAAATGACTGCCCCACCTCCTTCAAACTTGCTGGCCTTGTGCCAAAATTTGAACCCAATATTGCAAATCATGACGGTTGCTTTCAACTATCTGAGTCAATCACTACTAATATATCCAGCTTTCAATATGCCTTACTGTAGTCATTGCTTAAGTCGAGTTGGCTTAATTGACTCCCGCTTTGGACTTCATTCAGTTGTTGTTTAGCCCTAGCTTGGCTTTTATCGAGCAGAGCTTATCAAAGCAGTGCCATTTATGGGCATCTAGTCAAGTATTTTTCATTGCAAGGTGTATAGTATCCAGGACTACATTATCTACTGTGTTCTTCCTATTATTTTTAGCTCGCTTTATCGTAATTCGAAGGAAACTTAGTTAATTCTGGTGGGAGAGTGATCATGCAGGGAATCTTTGTTAGTTTGACTACATTTAAAATTAACGTTTACCATCAGTATACATTGAATATATACAGTGTTTTGCTATTAAGATGTCTGTTAAACGAAAACGTCCTGCTTTGCCAATTCGATAAGGTCAGAGTATTATGTAACCTAATTACTGATGATATATGTGTGTGTGTTTAACACCATATATATGGTGTGTGTGTATGTGGAGAGAGGGTGTATTTGTGTATACTCTGGAGTAGTAGAGATCATCGTGAAATTATGGATGTAATCTTAAATTAGAAATTTTTCACTATCTTGCAATGCTTCGCTACCAAAGGATATAGAATGGAGAAATTGTAAGGTCCTCTTGACTGTGGTTCAAATCCAATAGCTCACTTTGATTAACAAATAACACTCATTACTTCTACTAGAACCACCTCTTTTGCCACTGCCATCTCCAACACCAATATGCTCGCCATATAAACAACAACAGCAACAACAACATCTCTACTACTACTACTACTATATGCTACATGCTACTGTTGATGATGCTGTTCCAGTTAGGACAACTCTAATAAAATACGTATCAAACGTATTGAAATAAAATCAAAAACCTTTTTAAAAAGCTAAACATAATTAATCTTGCTTTCGTATATTTCTGTTAAACTGAGCTATTTAAATATTTTTCTTATCTCGCCCAACATTCTATAGTCTTTTTTTTTTTTGCTTCTTCTGTATTTTACATTTAGAATATAATCAATATTCTTCTGCTTGATTATAATCCACAGAGCAGAACGAGATGTGTATTTATCTATTCCATCATGAATGTATAAATATTTGAATAGATACACGCATAAAGTTTTTTAAAATTTAATCTTTTCTGAAATTGCTAAGACTCAAGACCAATGCCTAAAATTGGATTCTACAGCTTAAAGAAAACATTATTCTATCTCTTCTATTATTGCATGTAACTTTTCCAGTTTCACTAGAGAATTATTGTATCCAAAGTTAGAGGATCTGCAACCATGTAGAAGTGTCCTCGTCAGAAACATATCTTAATATATTGAATAGCTTTAAGGCGGCAAGCTGACAGAATCGTTAGCATGCCGGATAAAATGCTTAGCCGCATTTCGTCAGCCTTTATGTTCTGAGTTCAAATTCCGCCGAGGTCGACTTTGTCTTACATCCTTTCGGGGTCGATAAAATAAGTACCAGTTGAACACTGGGGTCGACATAATCGACTTACTCCTCTCCCAATATTGCTGGCCTTGTGTCAAAATTTGAAACCAATATCTTGAATAGATTTGTGGTAAGTAGCTTGCTTACCGACTGCATGGTTCCGAGTTCAGTCCCACTGTGTGGCACCTTGGGAAAATGTCTTCTACTATAGCCTCGGACCGACCAAAGCCTTGTGAGTGGATTTGGTAGACGGAAACTGAAAGAAGCCGTCATATATATATATATATATATATA
>NC_068984.1:24837452-24837870 GCF_001194135.2 Octopus bimaculoides
AAACTACTACTACTACTACTGCTACTAGGTGATACGGTGTGGAACATGGCTGATCTTTTCTTTTATTGGTACAATCCACCAGTGGAGGCGCAATGGCCCAGTGGTTAGGGCAGCGGACTCGCGGTCATAGGATCGCGGTTTCGATTCCCACACCGGGCGTTGTGAGTGTTTATTGAGCGAAAACACTTAAAGCTCCACGAGGCTCCGGCAGGGGATGGTGGCGAACCCTGCTGTACTCTTTCACCACAACTTTCTCTCACTCTTACTTCCTGTTTTTGTTGTGCCTGTAATTCAAAGGGTCAGCCTTGTCACACTTTTTCTCGCTGAATATTTCCGAGAACTACGTTAAGGGTATACGTGTCTGTGGAGTGCTCAGCCACTTGCACGTTAATTTCACGAGCAGGCTGTTCTGTTGATC
>NC_068984.1:24837880-24838472 GCF_001194135.2 Octopus bimaculoides
ACGTTAATTTCACGAGCAGGCTGTTCTGTTGATCGGATCAACTGGAACCCTTGACGTCGTAAGCGACGGAGTGCCAACAACAATCCACCTAACGAGATTCCACACAATTTTCACTTAATTTCCTTCACAACGCTTTGGTCAACGCAATATAATGGTAGGAGCCACTTACTCAAAATGCCGTGTAGTAGGATCGAACCCGAAACTCATGACTGCGAAGTGAACTTCTTAAACATTCAGCCGTGCTTTTGCCGATATGACACTAGTTGTAGTGTGTATACGCTGGTACAAGTATAGCTATAACCAGTGTTCAATGTTTAGTGACCGTTAAGTATATTTTCTAATGGTATGTAAAATGTCACAAGTCACCGGGAAAAAATACGTTGTGTGCTTGTGTCCGAAAAATAATTCACAAATCATTTAGCGAACATAACTGTGAGAGAAGGGGTGCGGTTGGAACTACATATAAATGCAGACACCCACGCACATACTTATGCATACACATATATATATATACATGCATACATACATACACTCATATATACATATTTATATGTATATAATATATATATATACGCATACACACATGTATGTT
>NC_068984.1:24838572-24848050 GCF_001194135.2 Octopus bimaculoides
GGATGTTGCGTTCTGTTCTTGAACAAAACACTTTATTTCACGGTGCACCGTGATCACTTGGACATTTGACGTGTGGCACACCATGTACGTGTGCAGTCATTTAATGGAGGGACTGAGCTACTGCACAGCACAAACATTTGATCAACATAAGCAAATCGTCTGTGCACGTTGTTCAACAAAGCGACTGCGGGGACTTCATATGTCGTCGACGACAGGGGAGTCCCCGACACGCGCGCTCGCACATACGCACACAAACACACACACACACACACACACACACACACACATGTATGTATGTATATATATATATATATATGTGTGTGTGTGTGTGTGTGTGTGTGTGTGTGTGTGTGTGAGTGAGAGTTTAGAGGGACATATCCGGGTGGAAACCGTGATAACTCTCAGTTATGTTCCAGGTTACGGCTGGCGGACGTACGAGACTCCATTTCTCTATCCTTATAATGATTGCATGTGTGTGTGTGTGTGTGCAGTAACACCTCAGTTAGCGCTGTACGTGCTAACCGAGATATTATAAGATATCGGAAAGTGAAATTCGAAAAACAAGATGTGAAATGCCAGTTGTCATAAACATAAGTCTCTCTTGCTTGAACTACAAACATTATATGTATGCATGTTATCTCATTTTCTATACTCAAAACGAACTTTTCGTTCAGCGTGAACAATTCATTCAAAAGCATATGTTCCTTATTATTGATGGGTCTCCCCCAGTCATTTGTGCATATATGTGGCTTTACTACGACTATTTGTTTCTGAAAGTATGTTGAAGTCGGAAAACCTCAAAACGGGTGACTAGAAATTAATTTGTCCAGGTCTGCAAATATGTTATTTTCTTCCTATACTCTGTGTTGTAGGGATATTTTCAAATGTTTAATTGTGTTGTATATTTTTCATACAGTTACTCTGAATTTGTTGTGATTCATAGAGTTCAAACGTTTCATTAAGTTATGGGAGATATACACATCAACTCCACTCTCTCAATCGACCCGCACTTCATATCCCTTATGTCTGTTGAATCAAGAATGAGAGGGTGTCTGTGCCTGTTGGCGACTACGTGAGCATCTAACACCATAAGGCAGAACAGCTCATGCTGATATTAAATCATATATGTATTTACATATATACACACACATACGAGTGTATGTGTGTGTGTGTATATATATATATATATATATATATATATATATATATATATATATATATATAGTAGTATATTTAGATATATGATATACGTATATCAAGAGAATAATAAATGGAAAACTAGAACCGACTATCCGTCATTCATTTTGTGATGCTGGTTTTGTGTTACAGTGGCCGAAAATAAATCTGTTAGAAACTATTGAACAGCTTTGCTATGGTTATTTTTAATCAGTATTGCGGCTTGACACATTGTTTTCTTGTTGAGATATTTTCTACAAGGTAAGACGAATTTTTCATCTGCTTATATTTGGTTTGATTTGTGATGTTCATCACTAAATTTATTATCTAACTCTTTTTAGAATGTTTATAATTATAGAAATAGTTTGTGAACACGACAGATACGTAGTAAATAATTTGCTTGATTTATAGATGTAGGTTTATATAGATTTATAGACAAAATAAATGATCTCACTAATAGTTTAGAGCCGAATTTCAAGAGTTCTGGGTTAAATCTTTACATTTCCAGTAATGAACAAAACAATTGTAATATTTTTAATGAGATTTAGATAATTAGCAGGAATTACTTGCAGCACAAATTATTGTCAATACAAACGAAATCTCGTTTTAGGATGCTTATGATCTCAAAAACCTTACCTAGCATATCTTTTGCGCCATTAGTAAAAAATATGCTTTGCTGAGGAGACGTAATAAGACCAAAACTTTCCAAAGTTGTTACCGATTTTCTGAAGATCATATTCTCTTCCCCTGAATACCCATATTTTATTGTTAATTAAGCTTTATAAATTTATAATCCGGAGTTGACTCCTCTTGCTTTCCTAACTAGCATTAATCATTAAGCTATTGATTGTTCTCGTCACTTTGCTTGTAATTTTAAGTAAATGTATTCTAAACTTATTTGCGTTTAGTACTTTAGTTCTGGCTTTTCTATCTTTCGCAACGAAATTTTGCCGTCCCGAACACTCGAACTGTGTTCTCATTTACCACATGGATAGTGTCTGTTAAAAATTCTAAATATAGTTATTATTTCTTTTAAAAGAAATTCGTGACCAGTGTCGAACAAATGTGTTAGAACGCCCCTCTCCCTCATGCTCTGAGTTCAAATTCCACCAAAATCGTCTTTACTTCTTATCTTTCAACAATCAAGCTTTGAGGTCAATCTAATTAATTGTGCATTCATCACAATAAAATGTTGTGCAGGGCGGGCTTTGTGACTCTGCTAGAGACCCTAATTAGCTAGGGTTCTTCAGAGAATATTTGTTCATTAAAATACGTTTGAGAAACACATAGAAAAGAGACGAAAGAAAAACGAATGACCTAGAAACATGCACTGATGCTATTGTTGTTGTTTAACCCAGGTCAGCCCTGATTGAGGTATGACCAAAGGCGTTTCAGTCATGGTTATCTCTTCTTCTTTTACTTCTAGGACTATATTAGTTGATGTGTCCTTTTTCTATATTACTAGTGTGTGAATTTGTGGTATTTGTCCACTACATATTTCCAAAAGTTCAAATAAATGCGTAGAGGCGCATTCGTGATTCAAATCCCACGTAGATTATTGTTGAAATACTAGTTGTTCTCAATTTTACAGTCTGTTTTATAACCTTTGAAATTTAAGCAGACATAGTCTAATTTTGTTTTCCCAGACCTGTCTCTGACCGTTAATTAAACACTTAATTCGTCATTTTTATCTTGTGTCACTCAGAAGGGAAACATTCTACAAAATGACTAAGTCACTCCGACAAAATTTATTTACTTATTTTCTATATTTTTCAGTACATCAAAGAAACAATTTCTTTCGCAAATATTTTTTACTAAATGAATGTATTTATCACGTTTGTGTGTATATAGGCAAACGGTAATAAGAGAAGAAAAAAAAACCTAAATGAGCGTGCTAGAAACTGGTCGCACATTTTTTCTTTTCTGTTTTTTGTTAGATTCATTACTCGAATTTTCGAATGGTCACGAATATGTCTGTACCGACTATTATACCTGAAATTGAGCAAATAGAAATTGGCTAAAAGGCAAATTAGGAGAAAAAATTGTTTAGATATTTGCTCATTATGCCTACCTCACTAATTATATACAATTACATATGATAATACTTCTGACATATGAACACAATTATGTATGTATTTTACTCTTTTTAATATAATATCAATAATTTTCTCAGAGTTATTTCATTGCTTCCACTATATTCCAGCTTGCTGTCAGACTGGGATGTCACTAATTAAACATCGGTTGGTTGCTCTTGCGAATAGATTTCCTAGTTCAATGTAAACTATCTTTGAAACTTACTATTAGAGATATCTCCTTGAAATTCTTATTCGTTTTCTATTAATTGAAGATTGTGTAATTAAGCACAAAGTATTTAGTGTCATACGACGTTCCACATGATTACTTAATCACATCGGTTGTTAACAACGGAGTACAATTACATACCAGGAGGAAAATATTAACATCATTAGTATACATATGTTTCTCTGTTGTGAACCAAAATTAAATATTATTTCAGAAAAAAAAAAAAGAACGAAAGATATTAATGATTTAAATATATGTATACTGAAATAAATCATGATATTCGTTGTGCTTAATTTAAAATCTACGCCTGATGAATAATATGTATGTCAAAGCTTCACGAATTATATCTAAATAGTTAATTGAAATTCTAATCATAGACCCTATGGTATCTGAAGCAAATACTATGATACAGTTTCATAACCGGAGAAGCAAGGTTTCTTAACTGAAATTCTGTTGCTACTAGATTGTTAAATATATGGAAAGTAGATGCAACAAATATTATGTTACTCTGAACAAGAATATATTGCTTAGGAAGGAAAAATTTCACGATACATCTAAGAGTGGGATATATGTTATTACTTATACTATTAGCTTGTATGAGATAAAGTTATCTCAAATGCGTCCTTGCTTGGAACAGCTATAATATACTATTTAAGCCAACATTACTAAATGACAAACGAGAGTAATGGTCACTTTATAATGGGGTAGCTGCCAGATAGCTTATGTTTAACGGTGTTATTTCATGTAATAGAAATTGTTTCATATGATGGAAAGAGACGAAAGTAGATGGAGATAGAAGTCAACTTTAGATTAGTTGATATATTGAGAGCTTGACAGATAGATAACTAAATAAATCAATTTGATACAGAATATAACATATTTCCAAGAAAAACGCCGAAACATAAAAACTACAGCTGTGCTAATAAGAAAACTTAGCTTTACATAATATTTCATAATAATAAGAAACACGAGGAACTGATAGAATTTCACATTCGATGTGTGTATGCATATTGCTCGGTGCCTCTGTATTCATTCTCTAAATTGCTGAAAGCAAGATTTTTTCCATCCGTAAGCCATGATGGCACACTAGGATTCAATGGATTACATATCTTCTCTGGAATATTAATATTTTGCCTCTTGTTATAAACTGTCCAGAGGAGGAGTGAACGGTGTCCATTGATGCAGTTTAAATATTTAAATAATATTGCTTTAAATATATATGATTCACTTCTTTAAAAAGGTTTCTCAATGTCAGCTCCCAGTACTGACGTAGCAACGGCGAAGTTTTCCATTTTCACTCTCAATTTTAATGTTTTCATATCAAGTTTTAATTCGCTATTTGCAAACAGCTACGATAAATTACTGAAGGAAATATTTCACAAATTTAAATATTCAATACAAGATAGTTTTTAACGAGCTTTTATTTATACGATTTTTTCATTTCATGTTTATTTCATTCATTGCTTGCAATGTTCTCTCACTCACTCTCTCTCTCTTTCTCTCTCTCTCTTTCTCTCTCTCTCTTTCTCTCTCTCTCTTTCTCTCTCTCTCACACACACACACTGTCTCTCTAATATAAACACACACACAAACTGTTTCTCTAATATAAACACACACTTCAGGTTTGATTTCGTTATTACATAAATATCACATTAGAATTTTGTAATCCAGCATGGGGCCTCTAAGAAATTCTTTATTTATTTACTTTTTGCGCGCCGTGTTCAGCTCTGTGTATTTGTAGTCAGCCACACACGCACACGTGTGTCTTTGTATGTACGTTTGTATACATTTATGTATGTGTGCTTGTGTGTGAGAGGGGGAGAGAGTGAAGGGGTGTGTTGTCATCTATACGTGCATACATAAATACATATGCATACAACTTTTCCGTATGTATGTGTGTGTGAGAGAGAGAGAGAGAGACAGACAGACAGACAGACAGACAGACAAAGAGTGATGTCTAAGTGGCACTCTCTCTCTCTCTCTCTCTCACACACACACATACACACACGCACGCATACATGCAAAAGAGATGTATGCTTATTCATTTATGTATGTACGTATACATGACAATACACCCCTTCACTCTCTCTCTCTCTCGCATCCATTTCATCTGATGTTGGATACTGTATGTATATAGGCGTAGGAGTGGCTGTGTGGTAAGTAGCTTGCTTACCAACCACATGGTTCCAAGTTCAGTCACACTGCGTGGCATCTTGGGCAAGTGTCTTCTATTATAGCCTCGGGCCGACCAAAGCCTTGTGAGTGGATTTGGTAGACGGAAACTGAAAGAAGCCCGTCGTATATATGTATATATATATATATGTGTGTGTGTATGTTTGTGTGTCTGTGTTTGTCCCCCCCCCCCCAACATCGCTTGACAACCGATGGTGGTGTGTTTGCGTCCCCGTAACTTAGCGGTTTGGCAAAATGAAACTGTAGCAAGGATTAACCATGAATTAATAAGATTCCAAAAGTCATTAAGGAGTAGAAATCAGTTGATTCAGTCCTTGATGAAAATCAAGCTATCCATTACCGAACAGAGTTCCTTAATTCTCTTGAGCCACCTGGAACTCCTCCTCATAAACCTTTTCTGAAGGTAGAAGTCCTAATAATGCTTCTAAGAAATTTAGATCCGCTTAGCAAAGGGACAAGGTTGATTGTGAAGACATTATCACCTAATGTGACAGAAGCTACCATCATCGCTGGGTCTGCCTCCGGGGAAGAGATTTTCATTGCGAATTCCATTCAAACCAACAGACATGCCATTTGAGTTCAAACGAATACAATTCCCAGTACGACTTTGCTTTGCAATGTCTATTAATAAAGCTCAAGGTCAGACTTCAAAATCTACTGGCTTGCACTTAATTGAGCCTTGCTTTTCTCATGGTCAACTTTATGTTGGTTGCTCCAGGGTTGGTAGTTTGCAAGACTTGTTTGTCTATGCTCCAAACCAGAAAACAAAGAATGTTGTATATCCAGAAGCTATTACGTAATTTCCTTCAACAAATGTGATAGAATTTATCTCCCTTCATAAAAGTGGTAAATTTTGCTTTTTCATTTATTATTATTGTTGTTGTTGTTGTTGATTTTGTTGTCATTTTGCATTATGAATTCAGAATTGATTTTTCAATTAAAGTATTAATTGAATTTAGAATAAATTTCTATACAATATATTTTGTTTTTCCTTCCAATATAAAAGGAACAGTTTCATTCCCGGGCAACGCCGGGTACCCCCGCTGGTTACACACACACACACACACACACACACACACACACACACACACACACACACACACACACACATATATATATATATATATATATCCTTTTTGTGGTGTGAGGTGATCTTTTTCTCCCACTGCTGGGATCAAACTAAAGTTATATATTCAGAATTTGCTCTCATATAAGAGTGCCCAAGTACCATTTCCATTTAATCCAGTGTAGTCGAAGTTACTACAGCTTAACATGACGAAAACTCGTAAAATATCTAATATTTATAAAATTCTACTTCAGTAACAATACAACTCGTTCTTCCGTCTACTTTCACAATCACCCTATCTACTTGTTTCAAGAGGGAGTTATGTTGATGATTGATATGTAGATGGGATTAATAGTTACGGTTGAAGGATTGAGATATGATTGATATACTTCGAAAAATGGAGTAAACTAAGAAGCAATCTATCTGTATAGGCACAGATTAGGTTGTATTGATCGTTGCGTAGAATTAGAGGATATAAACATAAATGGTTATTGATTTCTAACTTAGAAAGATTTATAGAGAAGTTAAAGGACATTATATGACATTCATGCATTTCCCGAGTAAAGCGAAGGGAATTAGTTTCAACTGGGAATTAGAAGCCAGCATAAGTTGATGCTGGAAAGAGAAATGAGATTTTAAATGAAATTAATAATGATGATTTAAAAAATCGAAAATGAAAGAGAGGAAAAAAAAAAACAATTGAGAAGAGGTTTGACGGCATAGTTAAAGAAAGATCGCCTGATATTTTGAAGAAAGAAAAATAGTTGTCTGACATGAAGGGCAAAAATAATTAAGATTGAGATAATGAGAGAATTTTTTTTTTTAATAAGAGGAAGTCACTATAAATATAAAGGAACAAGTAAAAAGATAGAAATATAAAAGAAAGCATTTATATTAACAAGAGCATGCAGAGAAGGGGGAGAGAACGAGGAAAGCAAAAAAGGATGAGAGGGAGAGAAGGGAAGTATCAAAAGAAAATGGAAAATGCCGTCTATTAGAAGAAAGACAAAAAGATGATTCGTTATAATAGTAGATATATTTATTGAAATTGGAAGGCGAATACAAGTCGAAGACTCGAGAAACGTCATGTGGAATTCAGACAACAAGGAACCAGAGAAAGGCAATTAAATGATTGATTGAAACTGAAACAATTTAACAAATTTACTATATTAAACATTCATTTGGGAGTTGGTAGCTAAATATCTACGCGTTTTCCTTTACGTCATTTAATATAAATTGTTGTAGTCTAAAGATGTAGCGGTTCTGCCTCAGTCGCTCTAAAACAGCAATCAATAACACCAACCAAACAAGAAACAGCCAGTTTTATAACCATCTAAGTTATGAAATATTACCACACTATCTCTGTTTAGATACAAAACTCCAAGAGCGCAATCAATCGTATTATACTGGGAAAGTGAACACAATCCTTCAGTTTCGATTAATAATCTTTTTGTAAAAAATAAGCCAGAAGAAATATAAATATTCGTAAAGAATTGGCTAGGATAATTATTCTGTCTATGATTTATATCTATTTTATATTACTTCATGTAATTTTACTTAGTTATCTTAGTAAATTGTTTCATCTTTTGCAACAGAATATTTGTATGAAATATTTTTAGATATTACTTCCACTCGTAACATTAAAAAAACAAATAACAAACAAACACTCATGATTTTTGTCGTTTCAGGAGAGTTAACTAAATTGACAAATTATTTACATCTAAATCAAAAACAATTTTTTTTAAACTATGGATTAAAAACCTTTTGTTTATTATGATCCTTGCTGATTTTCTTTGTATTTAGTTAATTGGATTGATTTGAAATTTATTTTCTCAAAAGATGTGACACTAACATACCAATAAATATTATTCAAGATCAATAACCAAAGACAATTAAATAATTATGTGATGATCGGACTCTAGAGAAATGATCATGCCACCATAAATATTTTGGCTTAGGCATTTTAATACACTCACACACTCATATTTATAGAGGTGGTGTAAAGATACGCTTTCACAGAATAACTGTTTTCGTATTATAACTGAAAATGTAGTGGTATACGTATTCATAATATTTAGCACATATAATATATATAAACATATGTAGCATAAGTATAAGTGAGAAAGACAGAAAAAAAGGTATCAGATTTTGCTTCGAATCTTTTGTTTAGAAAAGGGGTGTTAGTTTATACATTTGGGGGTGGGAGTGGGTTAAAAGGGTTGTTTTTCTAGTATATGAAAAAGTCATAGTTTCGCTGATTTCAGCCTTCTAGATTTGATTTATTTTTTTATATTTAAAACTATATGTAGATTAATAATTGAACAGTCATGTCGCTTCTGATATTTCCAAAACACAGGATTTAATTTTGGTTTGTGTTAGTGCCGTTGTTCTTGTTATCAGTCCAAAACCGATGCAATGGCGAAGTGGACCGATCTAAGGCTTGTAATTCTGTTTTGGTGCACACGCGTATTCAGAGGAGTAGCAATGTAACTACACGTGTGCCGTTGGCGATTTCTTCTTCTCAATCTTTAGACTTTCCTCCTTTCTCCTTTCCAACGAAGAGCTATGCTCGAAACGTCAAACTTTCTCCATTCACCGAGTGTCAAGCTGATACATTTCTTGTGCACGTCTTCACGTTCGTATTTTTTTCTTTCCGTATTTGAATTGTTCATTTATTTGAATTGACAGTGTGTGTGTGTGTGTGTGTGTGTGTGTGTGTGTGTGTGTGTGTGTGTGTGTGTG
>NC_068984.1:24850746-24852147 GCF_001194135.2 Octopus bimaculoides
TATATATGTATATAAATATATGTATATAAATATATATATGTATATAAATATATGTATATAAATATATATGTATATGTATGTATATATATATATTTATATACATGTATATATGTATGTATATATATATATGTATATATATATATATATATGCATAATTTCATAAATGCGTATACAAAATATGGGGGTGTAGTTCTCAAGTGATCTAAATATTTAGGTAAATGCTGTAACGGATTAATAGGCCTCCAAAGTTATAGCCGAGACGGTAACTATGGAGCCATTGCGTATTTCTGAAATAGCAGATATATAACCGTTAAAGAGGACAACAAAGGTTAAGGCAAGGCAAATATCTCAAGTCATATGCATTATTGTTATTGAAAAATATATTCAATGTCTTACAGCTGTTTCTGGGATATCCCGAGTATGGGATTTTCCATCATCGGAGACAAATAGGGAAAATGAGATGGGTATAGATTAATGAAATAACGACATAGTGGACAAGAGTAAAGGAATAAGACGATGAAGAAAAAGAAGCATAAAATTCACAGTTCAACTTTCCGATCTTGCAGTTTTCATCTCCCGAATCCATTTACTAGGCTTTTGTCAACTCAACACAATAGTAGAAGACATTTGCCCATGTTATCACGCAGTGGGATTGAACTCATAACCATGTGATTGGGAAGCAAACTTCTTATCACACAGCCACGCCTACGCCTTTGGCATATATGTGTGGTGATTGAATGGTTTGAACTGGTGTACTGGTGTGTGTGCGTGACGTTTAGTGTAGGCTGCGAAGCGTGACACATAGAAGGCGTGTATTAGTGTGTCATCGGTGGTAATGCATGAATATAGGTAAGCGGGGATTTGAGTGGGCTGTGTGTGGTATGTACTTCACTAAAGGAAAAGAGTGGGTTTTATATTTCACGTTCTATGACTGTTTGAAGAGAAAATATGTGCTGCGGTAGTGTATATATTGTGTGTGTGGTAGGTATATACGTGTCGAGGAGGCACATGTACGCATGATGTGTATGTGTTTTGTAGTCGGTGGTACTAAAAATAGGAATATGGGTGTGTGTGCATTTATGTGTACGAAGGCATATCGATTATTTAGATCACGTAACTTGTAAAGAAATGAATACACATTTTTGTATGACCTTAAATGACTAACATGACTTATACAATGACGCTTTCAGGTGTGTCTATATATCACTATATGCCATATATAGCAATATATATGTATATAAATATAAATTTATGTATATAAATATATAATCATATGCATATAAAAGTATATATATATTTATATATTTATTCGTATATTTATTTATATATTTATATATCTATTTAAATATAAAGCATATTTATATATATATAAATATATATATATATATATATATATATATA
>NC_068984.1:24853760-24863336 GCF_001194135.2 Octopus bimaculoides
TATATATATATATGTTAATTCTCTAAATGAAGTATTAACAGTAACTGCACGATAAAGTGTAGTATATTGCCACTTAAGTGTGGCTGACCCCTAGGGGTGGATGTTACTGTTGCTTTTAGCCCCAGGAGGACATCTCCTCCGCTATCGGACGCCGACGAAGGGAAATAACCCTGAAATCCGGATCCGTTCGTGCTGCAGATGTTGGTGAGAGGGATAACTACCCTTGGCAAACAGGACACAGTCGTGTGTCGATAAGCCAGCTGGAGGAGATGTCCTCCTGGGGCTAAAAGCAACAGGCTCATAATGTCTGGAGTGCGCGCGTGTGCAAATGTATATGCATCTGCATCTGAATGTGTATTCACATCATCGAGTTTTAACTCGCGCGTCAAGCCGTAATTCTTTATTTCAAATACGTTACTTAGAGATTCGATAAATAAAGATCAATAAAATATGTAGCAGACTGAAACAAGTACTGAGGTCGATATTACAGACTAAAACCCTTAATATCGGTGCTGCAGTCCAATGATTGAAATTAGAAAAAAGAAAATTAGAATCAGAATTTCTTTCTGATATATTTGTCAATCAATATTCCATCGATTTATACAGTGAGCCGTAGATAAGCTTCTGCATAGCCGTATCTGCAACGCAGTTTTCCTTCTTAGGCCTTCAAAACAAATCTGTATTTTACAGTAGGCTTGCCATTGAAGGAGCCTCCACGCAATTGTTTGCCTTGCTAGAAATAGCAGTAGAGTCTCTTTCAAATAAAACACTACAATCTTTAAAAGAGAACGCTCGCTGGATAATATAGTTTTACATACTCTTAAAGTGAGATTGTCATAACTGGAATGTTTTTTTTTATTATAGGCCCTACTGAATTTGAACTGATCTGGAAGTAAAAATTAGCTTTTCGTATTTTATTTTATCACACTAAACGCGACTTCACTTCCCAGAGATATATGTCAATATGTGAATAGGCGATCGTGCCTATTCATTTCTGAACTTCCTATTCTTCGGCATTGGTTTAAGTGAGCGGCATTAGTTCTTCGTTCGTTGTGATTTCCCTCCATCTTTTTTTTTTTTTTTTTGGCAAGAAGCCTGAAATATTCAATGGAAGAAAGATCGGAATATGTGACGTTCATAACTTTTTAAAGAGCATTAGAGGCATAAGAAAATGAATTAGTTACAGTCGAAGATAGGAGTCAGAGCGCGAACTTTACTTTTAAATATATCGCTCATGCCTTCTGATTCATTAACTAAAACAATGTAAATGAGCCACTCCCCAACACAAGACAGCCAAATCTGAAACAATAAATCTGAACAACATTCACCAGTCAATTTTACTACACCATTAACGAAGGAAGCTTTCATATTATGTAGTGCACCATCAATATCTATGACATTTATCATTTCTATATTACTGAATATTTTAAGTATCGATGTATTTGACCAACTCCCAGTGCTCTTTCTTTTTATGTAACCTTTCCCAAAATATTTTAAAACCAAAAAATAAACCGTTGTAGAAGATTGACACTCCTCCATGGTTCATAAGTAATGGAGAGTAATATAAATTGATGACCACTACCAATACAAAGTAGTAGTAAAATTATCGATTTCTTACATAGGCATAAAGCTACAACAGTAAAAGTTATTGATTATATTTTTATGGAAGCACAAGATCTCAGATGAACAAGGGATAAGAAATGGCAATGTGTAATGTTTATACCATCTGAAAGCACATTAGGCATGTAAGGAAAATGAGATGATTATAACCGGGAATCTGAACTGGTTCATGGTTTCCATTCGCCTCTATTCTCCGACGTTGTCATAGTAACAAGCAAAATTAATAATTTCATGTTTTTGAGGGGAGGGTGTTGAAAA
Organism: Octopus bimaculoides; assembly: GCF_001194135.2. Lineage (NCBI taxonomy): Eukaryota > Metazoa > Mollusca > Cephalopoda > Octopoda > Octopodidae > Octopus > Octopus bimaculoides. The sequence continues at coordinate 24,855,639 of NC_068984.1, forward strand.
GTCGTGATATATTTCAAGATCATTAAGAGTGCTAAATAAGTGTATATGAATCAACTGAGAATGGAAAGTGGATTGCGAACTCGTACAAAAGTACAGCCGTCACTCGCAAGCGAGTATAACTTGGTAGCATGTACCATGTTTTCACTGTTTGTTTTAAGGACCATGTAGTCGTGAGGAGACACAGGCATCCTCTCAAACTTCCCACCCTTGACCTAATGCAACATCCATTATGTGACTGTCGCAATGGAGGAGGGCTGCACCAGCGTTCGGCTGGCATATATTTTGCAGTTGAGTGAACTGGGGCAATATGAAATGAAATGCTTTCATTAACGACACAAATATGCCGTCCACTCCAGAAAACGAACCCACAACCATACGATTGTGAGCCCAACACCCCAACCATTAAGCCACGCGCATTCACGCACTCGTACTACAGGGAGCTTATCTCTATTTTATTGCCATAATAACAATGAAAATTATTGATTTTTTTTTTTTTTTTTTTTTTTTTGAGAATGCACAAAATCACGTTTTTGTAGTGGAGTCTAAAGTCAATTTATCGACTCAGAAAGAATGAAAGTCAACTCCAATGAGATTTGAATTTAGAAATATGAAATATGAAACTAAAGACAAAACGCATTTAAGTCTAGCTCTACTGTCTCGATCAAACATCTCAGTTATACTCAGAACTGTAATAATTATTAAAACCAGTTACTGTCTCTGGGCCATTTTGTGAGCAGAAACAATTCTTTATATTTTTCCATACTGTAAGAGGTCAATGAACAAGAGTTTGTCTGTGATTGTCAAAACCAATAAATTATTGATATATGTGATGTTTATGTGTGTTTTGAAAATGTGTATGGAATAGACAGATAGAAAGAAAGACATAGGAAGAGGGGAGTAAATGTAAAGAGCATGTGATACTTCGACGAGTTGGAATACGTTGTAATAATTGTTTATTATTAGGCGCCGAATTGGCAGAATCGTTACCACATCGGGCAAAATGCTTAGCGGCATTTTGTTCGTCTTTATGTTTTGAGTTCGAATTTCACCGAGGTCGACTATTCTTTTCATTCTTTCGGGATCGATAAAAGAAGTATCAGTTGAGTACTGGAATCGATGTAATCGACTTGCCCACTCCTCCGAAATTACTGGCCTTGTGCCAAAATTTGAAATCAGTATTTATTTATCTAAAAATATATGCCAAATTATGACTTATATATTTCAAATGTAGAGTACACCTTAAAAAAATTAGTTTTAACTTTGCAGTGAAAATCAAAATAGATACACTATATATATTTATCTCTTCGTGTGCAGAAGAAATGGGGTAGATCTAATTAGTTCTTACTCTTCTTAGATCTTTATTAAAGAAAGAATACCCATCTATCTACGGAGAGATTAGCAGCTTGAAGTTATTATTAATAGAGCCAAACCAGAACTCAACTAAACTGTTCAGTGTAATTTGCATAATTGTACATGTGTTGCAAATGTATATCAATTAATTCATAGTCTGCGTTGTCAGCACCTGTACAGCTATGCAAATTAAAGTGACTGGTTTAGTTGAGTCCTGGTTTGTATACATTATAAATATCTACCAGCTACTTACTCTCTCTGTGGACAGGAGATGGTAATTCCTTCACTGATATCAGTCAAAGAAGACTGGAAACTACTAAAATCAATCCAATATTTTCTGTCCACTAAGAGACAAAAATTTGTGGAACATCCACTTTGGTTACTTTTCATAGCAAAGCTACAATTGTACAGTCCTTAAAAAAGGTATATCGTTTATTTCAAATTATCTAAAAATAGTATGTTGTGCGCTATGAAATAATGATTTCAAATTTTGGCGCAAGGCCAGCAATTTTAGAGGATGCGTATGTCGATTACATCGGCCCCAGTACTCAACTGGTACTTATTTTATCGACCCCGAAAGGATGAACGGCAAAGTTGACTTCCGCGGCATTTGACTTCAGAACGTAAAGATGGACATGTGCGCTATGAAATGATAATAATAAATTATAACTTTATTAGAAAATCGATAAGAGCAGATTTTGTGAACTGGTTTAAATACCAAGTCGAAGCTACTTATGTTACCTATAACTTTTGGAAATATATAGCATAAAGCTCCATTTCTTGTTCCTTGTTAAAAATTAAAGGACGCGCAGATAGACTACCGCACAATCAGCCGAGCGTTTGATATTTTACATTCTTTCGTTGGCACTGCTCTGATTTTGATAGCGTTCTCATTCTTTCGTTGACACTGCACTGATTTTGATAGTGTTCGCCAATTAATTTTACTAATTATTTCCATTAAGGCCACGAACAAATTATCAGTACATACTTAGTTCACTAAACTTTATATTTCTATAAACTGTGTATTTCTTATTAGTTCTTTATTAGTATTAAGTTTTATCCATTTTTGATCGAATTATCCTATGAATATCAGACGCGGAAACAAGGCATGAATTTCCTAGTGGGGAAGGGTAGATATTATTGGTGCAAGAAATTAATATTCCTTTGATCGCAACTCGGAACCGAACTGTTGGCTCCGATCATCACTAAATTATGCTTTAAAATGCAATCAGAAATCAATCCATTAATAGCTAGAAGATGAGTGGAATGGGAAACGCTGTGACATTGTCAGTATTATTATTCCCGAATTTTGGTGGAGGGGGCCAGTCGATTACCATTATTGGTAACATACAGGTGGCGAGCTATCAGAATCGTAAGCACGCCGAACAAAATGCTTAGCGACATTTCGCCCGTCTTTACGTTCTGAGTTCAAATTCCGCCGAGGTCAACTTTGTCTTTCATCCTTTCAGAGTCGATAAAATAAGTACCACTTGATCACAAGGGTCGATGTAATCCAGTAGTCCCCTCCCCTCAAATTTCAGGCCTTGTGCATATAGTAGAAAGACTAATTGATTAAACATAAAATAAAGCGAAACAATTGTAAAGGAGAATCGAAACATGATCGCAATTGTACCGGGCTGTGAATTTTATCTAACGATAAGGCATCTAACCTTGGGTCAGTAAATCTTCAAAGACGACCTTTTCATTATTTATTTACTGATCTTATCCTAAATATTATCAACAGATGACTTTATTTGTCCGTATTCTATATTTCTCTTTCATTATCTTGGTCATCAGAATTTAACCTGTTAAAAAACAAGTTTTTATTGTTAAGAAATAATGTCTCTCTCTTAGTGTAGGTTTGTTTAGATGCTGAATTTTTTTTAAATTTATTTTATTTTACCTTGAAATAAGTATTAGAATCTTTAAAAAAACTTTTCCACTATTGATTTTTATCATTTAAATTTTCTTATGCACCAATTTACGTTTCTGATTAAAGTCGGATGTAGGTGGCATGAGGAGCGTAATACCATAACCAACTGCTTTTATGCAATGTATCTTGACCACGTCAACGTAACGGAATATATCCCACAGCAAGCTTGGTGTGTAGTTTGAACTCAACACTGCAAGTCAAATAAAAGGCGCAGGCTTCCCAACCACATGGTTCCGGGTTCAGTCCCACAGCATGGCACCTTGGGCGAGTGTCTTCTACTAACCTCAAGCCGACCAAAGACTTGTGAGAGGATTTAGTAAACGGAAACTGAAAGAAGCCCGTCGTGTATATATACTTATGTATGCGTGTCTTTGTGTCTGTGTTTATCCTTCCATACAGCTGGTCAACCGGTGTTGGTGTGTTTGCGTCCCCGTAGCATAGCAGTTCGGCAAGAGACGGGTAGAATAAGTATCAGGCTTTAAAAAATAAGTACTGGGGGTCCATTCATTCGACTAAAAATTCTTCTAGGCAGTGCCCCAGCATGGTCGCAGTCTCACAACTGAAACGAACGAGAAATAAAAACTAAAAACATATTGATCTTTACCATAATTAACTGTATCTACTCACAGTGTCTCTTTACATATGATAATTAATGCTACAGTTTCTGTGAAGCACTGATGACGATATTCATTCGTATCATTAAAAAAAAAAACAAAAAGAAAGAAATAAAGACCACATTGTTCCGTAATCCAACAGATAGTCGCAATGTTTTTCCGAGTACATGCAGCTACAATATTAACTTCGAAGTTTGAGGAAAGGCCAGAAATTTCAGGTGTAGGATTAAATCGATTGCAACGAACCCGGTGCTCAACTAGGTGGAATTTAAACTCAGAACGTAAAAGTGGACGAAATGCCGCTAAGCATTCCGCCCGGCGAGCTAAACGATTTTGCCAGCTCACCGCCTTATATATGGCCACAATATTAAATACTATTCCCTCATGAAGTTTCATTGTTGTTAAGATCTTTCGTTGAACTTTCCAATACTTCTTCAATTTACAACTTGAAAATGTATGTATGTATGTTCTGATTTTTATCTTTCACATTTTGCACCAATAGCAATAAGAGCTGCCTTTTAATACAGAAAGGTTGGAATTTAAGCATGAAGTAAGTATAAATATGTTATATGTATAAATGTGGTTAGGGTGTTGCATTCACACACACACACACACACACACACACTGAGAGAGGCAGGTAGGCATAAAACAAAATACAGTTATTGAGGTCATTTGACCAGTGGATATAAACATTTTGAAAATCAATGAGAGTGGTGTTATTATGAATTACGGTTTCGAAATGCATGACTTCTCTCCCCAAGAAACGAAAAATGAAGTTTGCAAGAATCTTTACTCAACACAACGATCTTTTCGACGCTGCTTGCATCTCTTCCTTACAGGTGGGATATTGCACAGCTAGTTGTGTTGCATCCGTCTTTGCAGGATGTATCTCGTCAGGTATCACATTTTAAATAATATATTTCGTTACATATACTGAGTTTCGCTTGGTATGTTGTGGTCACCTGTAAGATATTGACTATAACCGTGGAATTCCTGACGTAGATCCAGTGACAATTATATCATAACCGTGAATGACATCAGGTAGCCTACACGGTCTAAGTGCTTTAATCGGCATGCTAATAGACATATACCTAAAGATCAAATAATTACTTGCGTGTGTGTGTGTGAATGTGTGTGTGTGTGTGTGTGTGTGTGTGTGTGTGTAGTCAAAAGACCAACGAAACCTACCCGAGAAGTTTATGGCAATGCATGACTTCTCTGTCCACGAGCACCACGAGTTACCAATCTGGCACCCCTTTTGTTCGTTATATTATTATCAGGCATAAGCAAAACTATTCAACCGACCACATGAGATATGCAGACGACAGTAAATTAATGCTGCCGATCAAGACAAACATTCATATTTATGCGTGCCTATGAGGCCTAAATGCTATTATATTACTGTATGAATGAAAATAATATCTTGTTCATTCCCCACATCATTCAGTGTCATCTGTTACGGAAGAAAGATATTCAACGGCAAGAAGTTTTACTTTACCCAAACAAAAAAAAAAAAAATTCAAACCCTGGACTATGCCGGCAGATTCATGTTACTCTAAACATATTAAATAAACTGTCAACATGTCGGCGTCTTAGTAGCTAGGTATCAAAAACATTTACTATGTGAGGCCAGACATTGTTATTGACATAATGAAAATATCTTGTTTTGAGCAGGTTGGCTGACGAAGACTTGCCAAGTCACACAAAAAATTTCGAAATGTATTCATAGATATTAGGTTGTTTCACATGAAATGGTGCATTTCTAATTACTTGTTATTTCAGTCATTTAAAAACTCAATTATGTCTACATTGCATTTAATCTTGACTATTTTTCTTTCTCAACAATATTGATATACAAAATTCGTACCCATAGACCTTATGAAAATGATAGCAACCAGACTATGTTGAGTGATTTTCTCGTATGAGTACAAACTGGGTCACTCTGCCGCAGGAGCTCTACGGAATATTAAGCGGGCCTTTGGTAATGGTTTTGTTGACATTAGAACTGTTCAAAGATGGTTCCAAAGTTCTCGTTCAGATGATAGCCTTGAAAATAAAGCAATGGGTAGGCCAAAATCAGTTATTCGGCATGATGGATTAAATGCTTTGGTTGAACAAAATCCGGGAACAAAGGTTCGAAAACTCTTTGACAATAGCAGGAGAACAGGAAAGTTATTAGATGCAGAAGAGTCACCTAAACACTACCCAAACCCACCATTGCACCCTAAAAAGTTAGTGGTCACTGTATGGTAGTCTGCGAAGGGAGTTATTCATTAATCATTTTTGCAGCAAGGAAAAACGGTAACAGTAACATCGTATTGCCAGGAAATTGATTGAATGCACGAGAATTTGAAAAAGAAGCAACCCAGACTAGTTAAAAGAGCTGGCCCAATTTTGCTCCACGACAATGCACGTCCTCACACTCCTCAAGCTACGGTCCAAAAATTGCAAAGCCTGAATTATGAGATTTTGCAACATCCTCCCTATTTCCCTGATATCTCTCCTACTCATCAACACTTATTTAAGCATTTTGAGCTTTTCATAATGAATAAAACATTCTTCAATAGAGAAGAGGTAATTGAAGCATTCGGACAGTTTATCACAGGAAATTATTAATTTTTTTTTTAAAGATGGAATATACGACATAGAGAAACGTTGGGTAAACATCATAAATGAACATGGATCATACTTTGGATAAATAAATCAGTTCTCTAACACTTCTGAAGCATTTTATTGTTACCTTTCAAATACGACATTTCATGTGAAACAACCTAATAAATAAAATGACGAAAACCTTTATTATTGGAAACGTCTCTGTATATTACCCTGAAGAGAAAGTCAAATGTATGTAGAATGTGTGGGGTTCTAGAAAACCTTATTCTAAACTTTCGTATGCAAGAGTACAAGAGTGAAAGAAGAAGAATCACGAAGAATAGGGGAAACTGTGGAACTCCGCGGTGTTCCTTTTTCTAAACGCTCGCATCAGAAGCCCATACAGGAACTTTTTGGCATTTAAAAAATGCATAATTGTAGAGCTAACACATACAAAAAAAGACATGAAACCTCACCAAAATTTCTCCTGAAACTTTAAAAATATACTTTGCTGCATTTATCTCTAATATAGAAGACTATCCATCTGCAAAAAGAAAAAAATTCCTATGAAAGAAGAGTACACTTGAATCGATCCGTTGATCCGCCAGTTTCGTATACCGAAAAACCCAACGAATAACATTTCAAGCTTAGTCATAGACTGAGATGAATATAAAACAAATGAACAAGATTCAACACCCAAGGCAATACTCCAGCATGGCTCCGTCTGTGGCGGCTAAAACAAAGTAAAGAATGCAAAGAACATGTCACAAGAATATTACACCTAAGGTGTTTTCCTTCACTTAACGAAAACACAAATTCATTCATCGCTAAGTAATTCACGTTGGAGACGACATATATTACTCTGTTAGATTTGTGCCACACACTGCAAAACAACGAGGTTGTTGCATTTTAAACACTCCTCAAAACTGCTGAAGCAGTAAACTATCCTCCTGACTTGCCACCTATTTACAATTATGTGGATTGGACCATTTCAGTTTATCATAAGCCATCAGCATAAACAGTTTTTTTCAATGACTTCATTAAAATTACCATCCACATTATATGTGTGTATAAATGTATGTGTGTATATATATATTTATGTATACATATATATATATGATGTATATATATATATATATATATGTGTGTGTACATATATATGATGTATATATGTGTGTGTGTGTACATATATATATATATATATATATA
>NC_068984.1:24863425-24872958 GCF_001194135.2 Octopus bimaculoides
TACACATATATATAATGTACATAGATATCTTTATAATGTACATATATATATATATATATATACATGCACACTGTTATTTTGTTTCTTTACTCTAGCTTCCATTCGAAGTATAATTTCCAACAATGAGCCATTAAGAGCAATATCAGCTGTTAATGTTTCATTTCATTTATAGTTCTGCATTCGTCATTCTATAAACGATCATTTATACGAGAGACAAGCATTAACAGAGGCGGCTATTTGTTTGAATTGAGTCAATATTTATAAACATAACAAATGTATGATAGTTTTTAATTTCCTATTGATTTTTCACTTCGCTGTAGTTTTACGAATTCCTTAACGCTTTGTTGAGGTGGTTAGATTATGAGTTGGTTTCAAATTTTCTACATTATTTGTTTGTGTATCTATTTTATTTGTTATTGGATTTTGTTGGAGATTTTTAAGAATTACGAAGAAGAGACAAGACAAACAGATACATACACTTCTACCAACTTTGACACACACTCACATACACATATATGAAAAGATTTTTTATTTTTAATGTCCAAAGAATGTAGTAGTGATTTGTCGGCAAAAATAATTTAGTAAATTTTGATAAGCCTGTATGACGTTGGGAGACGAGAAACCTGACGTTGTGTGTGAAAGTCTTTGTTTGAGAAACATATTTGCAAAATGTTTGATATAGCTCTGAGAATATTATACATTAGGAGAAAGATGTAAGGCAGGAGAGTGTTGTTCTCCATCCCTTTTTTTTTCTAACGCATTCATCTCCTAAGAGAAAGTAACTCGGTAAGCTTAAGTAATTCCCTATATGTACGAAAATCTGTAGTTGAACTCAGCCATTCGATAAATAGATATGGATAGAATAGTTACAGGACTTTTACTGGACGTTGATTTAAGTAACTTGAAGTGTTTTTGAAGGTTACGTCCCAGAATGACAATAGTCCATTGACTAGAACTGCAGGAGCTACTTAAAGATATTGCAAGCTTTTCTGATGGTAACTAAAGCCATCGCAATGTTGAAAAGCCGTTCTGTATCTTCTGTGGATATCTTAAGGTCACATCTGTTTCGCCTCTTAGCTTGTACACTTTGCATTAGTTGGGCAGCATGAACTGAATTAGCCTTCGCTTACAGAGGGATTCTATCTGTGGTCGTTTGTCAGCCACAGCCAACTTGAACTCGTCTCAGCTACCATGGCTAACTTCTTGGTGGTTTACCTCAGTTGTTTGGGTTCCAAACCAATCTTCTACAGAAAACTGTGCACTGATCTTACTGGAAAACCGCAGCAACCGACTCCAATAGGGAATGAGGGTGGGACCAGGGATATTGTGCGCCCGACCATTATACTTTTTGCAAGTCTCTATCATATGGTTGTGATATTTTTCTTTGAATCTCATCTCCAGCGAATAGATGTGCAACATCAGGAGCTCGACTACTGCTGCTGGTACTTGATAGTACACCAGTACATTATGGCTTAGCTGGTGAGGCACACTTAGCTTAGGCCTTGACGAGATATAATCATACAACAAAGGAGTGTGTTGTTGTTTTTGTTTGCCTCATTAATGATGTGGATGATTGCTTATATATGTTCAAGGCATACAGAGTAGTCTGGGACTCCCCCCTTCGGGGGGGGGGGCACACCCGTGTCAATGATCTCATTGATAAGATGTGTTGTCAATCATTTTCAACGGTGGACTAAAAGATCTTCCTTTCGACATCTAACAGAGAGATCTGCCGGAAATGGTCAAGTCTTGCTGAGTTCTTTGCTTTAGGAACAAAACAACCCTCAATAAGTGTTGAGAGAGAGAGGGGGAAGAGGAGAGAGAGAGAGAGAGAGAGAGAGAGAGAGAGAGAGAGAGAGAGAGAGAGAGAGAGAGAGAGAGAGAGAGAGAGAGAGAGACAAACAAACAGACAGAGACCTCTTTTGAATTTAACGATACAACGTAACTCCCGAGTTTCACGTTTCTGAATTCTAATAATGCGTGAGTTGACTTTTCCTTCAATCTTGTTAGATCGATAAAAAAACGACCAGCAACATAATTAGGTCAATTTAACTAAATATATTCACTTAGTTTTCAAAGTTAGCCTTCAGTCAAAAAAGTTCTGATGGTGAGAATAGAAGAGATAAACAGCGTATATTCAATGGATGAGCAATAGAGTTAATTCAATAGAATTAATTAGCAGTGATCGGCAATTCATCAGTAAGTCCATCTTATGGTGTATGCATGTTTAATATTTGCTTGAACTAGCGTTCGTTAATTGTGTGAAGATAAACATGTTTCTGTTATTCCTTAGGGTTAGGTTTTTCCTAATAAAACAAACTTACCACCAAAAACGTTCCAGTTGTAAACATACCATATTTTTGTATATCATGGACAACTTTCTCCAATTTATGCTTCTTTATATAAGGCAGTAGAGCGTAATATGAGATGGGGTGGAATTTAACTCCTATTTTCTACTGATTGAGCAACAACATAGGTTAAATGAGTTGAAGCAATCAATTACCATAAACTAGCGTATTGATACTAATGTGGTTAATGCGCATAAATAAGGAATTTTATTAGAAACTTCAAAAGAAGCCTTTCTCTAAGTTATTTCCATGCTGCTTTCACAGGAATAAATATAAAGCAGTGATCCTAGAAACGGTATGATAACTGCTCACTCGTTGTAATGATGTCTCTTGCAAATAAATGATTTTCTCAAATATGGAAACATACATAGTTTTGATAGAATAATTGTCAGAATTTCTCGTAATATCTTCGCAGGAAATTATATATTCATGGAATATTTTCCTTCTAAGAATGCCATGAAGAGGTATTCAACCATGTTAAGCTGTCGAAGAAAAGAAAACCTCACAGAATCCGTTTGTAATATAAATTGATTATTGCAGAGACAAATTTTCCCAACCACAAATTGACTGAAATTATTTAATTTGCATAATATCTATGATTAGTCAAAATAATATTTTTTTTACGGCCGTAAGTTAAAAATATTAGATGACATTCAATAACCGAAATCCATGAGACAGCTGACTACGTGTGACAACCATTGTGATTTCGTCCATAATGTAGGGTACAACCAAAGTGGCGGTTCCAGAGAAAAGGGAAGAAAAGGTTTATAAGATAAGTTCTTTCAACAAAATGTAAATAAAAGAGTCTAGGACGTTTATTCCCATGGACAATAACCCCCCCCCAAGGACAATTACCCCTGAAGACAACAGATGATGATTTAAAACTCCTTAATATATTGGAGAAGGGGTTATTAACCAAGGGAGTAATTGTCCTGGGGGGTAGTTGTTGTCAAGGGGAATTGTCCTATGAGGGGGTAATGTAATTGTCCTATGAGGGGGTAATTGTCCTATGAGGGGGTAATTGTCCTGATACGAAATAGAAATATAGACAAAATGAAATCTAAGACAAAACTTATTAACAAAAACCATTTTTTTTCTCTATATCAATTTAGCGAATGTTTGTTTTCTACATATTTTCCTTCTCATTTTTAGACATTTGTCTTGTTTTCTTTGTTCTCTCTCTTTCTCTCTCTCTCTCTCTCTCTCTCTCTCTCTCTCTCACACACACACACTCACTCACTCACTCACTCATCTATCAATAGCAAAATAATAGTGATATTAATTCAATCATAACCAAACATTACTTCTCATTTAATGATGATTAACAGTTCGACTAAGGAAAACAGTTCTCAGCGTGGTGGCCATCATAACTTGACCAGTTTTGTCTTTGTAATTACCAGGAACTTTGGAGATTATTTTGAAATCTTTCACTCCACGCCTTATGATATGACACTGGGGTGAAATATACGAAGCCCAGTATACCCATCATGACGACCCGTCAGATAAGGGTACACCAGGCACATGCATCACAACCATGTGTGCGAGCATGGTGATCTTATATCAAGATAAACAGCGCCTGACCTTGCAAGTTAGAATTTTTTCTTCAGATAAAGTAGCTCATCCTGCTCAAAAGGTCCCTGAATAAGGGTTATTTACGCATGTTGAACGAAGCACCCATGTTTCCAGAGGTGAATTATTCAAACCCCAAAGAATTCCTCTCAACACATGGCTATGATGCTCCCCCACTACTTCTGCTCATGACCAGAGATGCACATATCGTCAGCCACCAAGGGACATGCTCAACTGGTTAAGGTCAAACAACTGACAAGCAAATCTGTGGTAATGAGCAGAATATTTGCTCTAGCCCATCTTTTATACCAAGACAAAACAATGTACATGATAATTAAGATCCGAAGCCATGAGAGTCACTGTCTGGTACTGCATCAGGGCATTTATTATTATTAATATTATTCCTTCACGACACAGTCTACGTAAAAAATGCACCGGAATCTTTAGTCATCTGTCAAGTCACAGCAATGACCTCAGACAGATAATACTCTCCTTAAGAAGTGCACTGTGCCCAATAAGGCTGATTTTTGCATGGGATTTCCAGTTGCCTTAAGAAGTCTTGAAATCTCAATGGAATTGAGCCCAACGCTCCGATCACCACTGGCATCACTTTTACATTACCCTCTCGCATTCCATACTGTCTTGCCATTTCTATTTTCAAATCAGAGTACTTGGTGATTTTTTCAACCTCTTTACTCACAACATTCATATCATTTGGTATGGCTACATCAATGATCTGATAGTATTTGTCTCTTCTTCAATATGATAACATCCGGTCGACGGTGTTCGATTCCACGATTCGTCTGAAAATCATAGTCCCAGAGTATCGTTATTTTCCCATCCTCCTGCATAACTTTACTTGGTACATGCTCGTACCAGTTCTCTGTTACTTAATATTGGTATTTACGGCATAAGAGCCAATGAAGATACACTATTATTATTATCATTATTATTATTAATGCCTTTGCACAGCTTCTAACGCTGGAGATATACTAAGGTGTCAGATGTTCACTACCAGTGAACTAAGGTAACACATCATATTTTTCGAGCACCTTCCGGCGTATTCGAGCGGTTCCAAGCAGTGCTGTTTTCTGCAAGTGCTCCACCCTTATTGCAGCCCCTATTTGTTCCATGTACTTCTCAAGATTTTTGCTCACTGTTCCCAGGGCTCCGACAATTATTGGTACTACTACCACCTTTTTCATCGACCACAAGTGCTTAACTTCCCAAGCTAACCTGTCATATCTCTCGACTTTTCTTTCTTCCTTATCGCATACCTTGTCAGCTGGGCATGCTATATCTATGATCCAGCATAGTTTGTTTTCTTTCTCAATTAAGACTATGTCCGGCTTCCTATTCTCTATCTCATATCTCATGGTCGCACTGAATCATAAAATCCCATAGGATCTTTACATTTCTATTTTCAACGATGCCTTCAGGTTTGTGGTCGTACCAATTTTTTGCTCTGTCAAGTCCATACTTTTTGCAAAGTGTCCAATGGACAAGCCTGGATATATTGTCGTGGCGTCTCTTATGTTCCTTCTGGGATAGTGGCGTACATTGGCTGGTAATATGCCATACAGTTTCACCGTTTTATCCACAGATTCTGCACTTATCACTTTCTGCAGTGTTGTCTATTCTGTATTTTATGAAGTTTGTTCTTAGTGCTTGCTCTTCAGCAGCACAGATTAGAGACTCCGTTTCTGGTTTTAAATCACTTTTTGTCAGCCACAGCCATCTTTTTTCTGTTTGTGTAATCTTCAACATCTGTATGAAATTGGCCATGCATTCTTTTCTTTACCCACCTATTTTCAGTTTCATTCGTTTTCAATTTCTTGTATAGTGCTTTATCTTTGTAATCTTTCAGCCTACACTAGCCTGACCCACTTACTTCTAATAATGTGAATGGTATTGAGTTTCAATTGCCGCAAACAGACGGAAATATCGATTTCTGATATGTGTACGGATTTTGAGTGAGGATATAGTAGGCTACATTAATCCCAGTAATTGACCAGTGTTATATTCTTCACTCATCTAACTCGAGAAGGATGAAAGAAAAAAAAAAAAGATTTTGGCAGGATTTGATCCGTGAACGTAAAGTGCTGTAATTAAAAACCGCATGGCATTACATCCGACGTTCGACTGAGTTTGTCAATCGACCACTGTAGAACTGAAATATTAGCAACAAGGTTGTTGCTCCTGGGAAATGCAGTTCTTGAAAGGAAGGTGACGGGAAAGAGTTAAATGTAAACTTTGAAAGGCGTGATGCAGTAGGGGCGATAAGGAGCTGATGAATGATGGCACTGTGTCAGCGTAGTTGTAGGGAGAGGTGGCTCGGTCAGTAAGTTTAGAAGCACTCAGGCTATCGTAGTGGGTATACGAGACAAATGGGAAACATAACTTAACAAAAGGTCATTGTTTGGAATGTATTGGTAATAGTAAACAGCTTTCCTATTAGGCAGACGACCGTATCTTTTTGGTTTGCATACTGAAAATGTATATATTTATATGCCTGTATGTGTTTTTGTATGAGTATTTACTTGTGGTTATCCCTGCATGCATTATATGTGTGATAATGCACAGTCCCGGTTATGTGATTAATATTAAATTGCAATTCAAATCATTCTTTATCGATGTCTTCTCCTCTGAGAGATGCAGTGTAACTAGCAGAGTTAACAATCAACTAAATTCTATTGGTTCGTTTGTCTGTTTATAGCGGATGGTGAGTTTAAATCAAATTAGCCACTATGTTTCAATGTTTTGCAGTGAGTGGTAATTATAAACTTAATAAACGTCATTGTTTTTTGTGACTGTCATAATTCATTTTCTGGATATAATATCAATTATAGTAGTAGTAGTAGTAGTAGTGGTAGTGGTGGTGGTAGTAGTAGGGGGGCGTGATGGTCATTGTCGTGGTGGTAATAGTCGCTGTCGTCGTGGTTTTGAAGGTAGTATGAGGAAGAGGAGCTACTGTAATGCTGGTGGTGCTGATCTTCATAGCAGCAATAAGGAGTGAATAGTCTATAACGCTTGTATTATGGTGGCGATAGCATATCTAGTGATGGAACAGTTGATATTTGGAAACTGTTTAAAACGACTTTGGCTCAATGATTTATGTGAGGCTGTAGCTGCAATCGATACATTTCATACCAGAACTCATATACATCATTAGAGTGTTTGTATTTTTTTTTTAACGTAATAACACTTCTCCAAACTAAATCAAATAGTTTGCATCAGTTTAATTAGTTGGTAATAGTTTCACAGTATGTATAATTAATAGAGATAGAGAGATGCTGAAGATAACTGATGAAAATACTCTGGAAAACTAGATAGATAGAAATCATTCCGACTTCGACGCTGGTTAGTTAAATTAGTTGCTTCATGTCGGTAACCTGTTCATTAATTGTTAATTAGATGTTGTACAACCTGGACTGAATCCAAAAGTGACCATCCATCTGATAAATAGGCTTCATTTAGCAATAGTTCTTAGTCAAATATCACTCATTAACTTGTGCTCCCGGTATCTTTCACCACAGCTGGGTTTTTTTGGGGTTTTTTTTTTAACCTCTGAACTGTGTGCATTTATTCCTCTCGCGCTTTCTTCGTCACTATTCCTTTGTTTCCCCCTAAGACTCGATACTCAAATCGTCAACTGCTTCAGCGCGAATACTTGATCCATCAACAACTGATCCGAAAAAAAAAAAAAATCAGAATTATTATCAATCGTATTAACTTTATCAGTTTTTATCATCCAATCAAGGGGAGTTTGGAAAGGCTGGTAGTAAGCTCACTCTTCAAAACGAAATTATAAAGCAGCATTGACTGACTGATTTATAATCGGTCAACAGTCAGTAAGAAACCAAATAGTTACTAACTAAATAGTGATGAAAACTATTTAGCACCTCCAGTTAACTATAGTTTAGCTATTACATTTTTTCTTTTATTCACTGGATTGCTCTCGAGAAAGTGGCTGCGTCCATTGTCGTCACAAGACATCCGAAACAGGAGAGACAGAGCAATGTGAATGATGTTCTTCTTAGCTTTAAGTCAGTGATTGCGGGTAAAATATGACTGAGGTAACATTTCAGAGAACTGATGTTTCGTGACGGAAGATCGAGTGAAAATGGTCGCTGTAGAGATGAAGCAGGGGTGAGGATGAGACATGATATAGGCAACGAGGGGTAGAAAGACAAATGAATTCGATGGGTCTGTGTGGAAGTGGCACGAGACCAGCCAGCTGCGGGGAGTAAACACTAGTGCAGAAGCAATAGAAGAGTCGGAGCAAGATGGCCATATGTCAGCGGGTCAGAGATAATACGTGTTGATGATGTGGTGAATGCGGGAGATTAGAAGTAAGACACCTACCTTCTCTTCGTCGAAGCAGACCTCTCCGGTGGTAACGTATCCTTCTACGTGACCCGACCCGAAACGCTAAAAATAGCAGCTGCTGTCCCTCACCTTGTCGAAGCGCTCACACGTTCAGCACTCTCGGCTACCCCGATCGAAAAAAGGCCCAATCGTCTCCTGCCTGTGCGCGCATCACCTACGGGCCCTTCCTCTTCCGGTCAGCTCCCAAGTTCTGGTCCGCTCCCCAGCTGCTGACGTCATCTCACACGCCACCCTGATCTTAAAGATCATGTCCACCCTACTCCATGTCGAAGTCCACCATCCAACTGGGCGGGTGCCTTGTGCGTCGAGATCTTCTCAAGTTAAGCACCTCGTTCTCCTTCTCTCCACAATCGTCATCCGACGAAGCGACAATCCTGGGAAGGTCCAAAACGTGTCGCGGCATTCCATCCACGGAGACAGTGTTTCTGGAATTTACCGCAGTCACCGTTCCTCTGATTCATTGAGACGTACAACGCGCCTTCGGAAGCTTAACCCAGACTTCCTCCCTTATTTTCACGCAGGCAGGTTCCTTCTCTTCCTCGTGACATTCCGGCGCTTTACTGGGATGCCTCCATTCGTATTTAAATACCGCTCTGTGTGGCACAGATTCTTAAGCTTGTCCGGATCGGGGAGACATGTTATACCAGAAAATTGCCCCCACCGGCGAAATGTGCCCTCTTTCCGCTATGACCTTGACTGTCCAATGGTGCCTCTCTACGATTCCGTTACCGCTCGGCCTATACGCTGCTCTGAACAAGCGACGCACTTTCCACCGGTCGAGCATATACCTCAATGCTTCCGAACGAAACGCTGCCCCGTTGTCCATTAGCAGTTCTTCCACGAGACCCCTCTTTAAAAATATTCCGTTCAAAATCTGCGCAATCTTGTCAGCAATGCCCGTCCTCAACCTCCAAATGGCTATCCGGCCCCGCCCGCAGTCGACCATGGGGAGATACATTCCCTGACGGTAGTGCTCACATTCACAGCTAGTCTCTTCCAGTTGTGCTCCACCGAAAGGTTTCCCTGCTCATGCCCACACGGAGCAGGGTCAATGGACTGGCACTTGTCGCAGCTCCCGACCACTTTCCGGATGCTTCTCCTAGTGACGTCAGCATCAATCATCTTCGCGAGATACAGGGTCCTGTCCACACCCAAGTGATGCATAGCATATAGTCTCTTCAGTTTGGAGTCATCCAACCGACACGCCGCAGCTATCCCTTTCTTTGC
>NC_068984.1:24873987-24894177 GCF_001194135.2 Octopus bimaculoides
GTACCCTTCTAAGTGGCCCGACCCGAAACGCTAAAAATAGCAGCTGCTGCCCCTCACCTTGTCGAAGCGCTCACACATCCAGCACTCTCGACTACCCCAATCGAAAAAAGGCTCAATCGTCCCCTGCCTGCGTGCGCGTCACCTACGCGCCTTTCCTCTTCCGGTCAGCTCCCCAGCTGCTGACGTCATCACAGATGAATGATTTTCATTTCAATCAATCGGATGTCCTTTTTTTCCCTACATTATAGGATGTCTGTGTCTGCAGCACCAGCACCAGCAACACCGTCCCAGACCTGCGAGTATGTGGGAAACTAGTTGATTACTACTTTGTTATTGATTATTTTCTTGTACTGTTTCGGAGATTTCCTGGATTTCAGTTCATAGCCATTGCACATATAATCCTATCCGACAGAAAAATCAACAATCACATGGAATGTATTATATAAATATATGCTGAGTGAAAAAAAAAGTAGCAGGCATAAATCAGGATTTCAAGCTTTAGAATATCCATTAGATATTATGGAGAGTAATTTGATATAAATTTGTTTTTAGCCTGATGTTTATTGGTGAGAAAAGGAAACTGCTGGCAGCTTTTATATGTACTATATAAATATTGATTTCATTTGACTAAGCAGATATAGCAGTATGGTCAAAAAGTTCATTTCGCATACACATAAGGACTGCAGCTTGGACACTTTTTGCTATTATAGTCTCGGTTTAATTAATGCTTTCGGGATTTGGGCTGTCTTGCCTGTGATTATTTTGTGCATTTCGAGTGCCTTTTTCAATCTTGGGTCTTGCTTCAAAAATGAAATGTTTTGATCGATAATGTATGTTTCTATATTTCTTGGGTTGTGTTTTGTAATATAAGCCAGAATATTGGTTGAATTTAGATTATTTTTTTTCTTTTAGTATTTCGTAATTTTTGAACGCTTATTGATTTGGCACGTTGTATTCCGTTATCAGTTAACATTGTTTAGTATATTCTTTCAATTTGTATTTGTTTTTATTCTAGGTTTTTTTTTTTCATCTCGTGTTCCAAAATTCGAAATAATTGAGCATATTCTTGGTGCTAAATTAAACAGTATAGTCTTCGTGCTTTAGTTGGCATGAAGTATGTAATAAATGTTGTTTAGACTCTGGTGGTTTGTAGCGGGTGTCAATTTCGATGTCTGTGTCGGTTTTTATGATTAAAATATCCGAGAAGGGTAGTTGATTGTGATTGTATTCCAATGTGAAATTATTTTCCTACTTATATTATTAATTTGAGTTTTGAAATCAATACGTTGACCATGATGGCTGGTCCACTGAGTTGGGCATCCATCCAAGTAACGTTTCCAATTGTCTACAAGATACTTGTGTATACTGAGACCTGTTCATACATTTGAACTTTTAGATGCTCGAAATACTATGAGGAATAATAGTTTCCTAAACTATAGAGACGCTGAATAGCTAATGTTTTATTATCGGGAAGTACTGAATTCAGTGGTCAAAACTGGCTATGGCTAAACAGTTAAAAGAGGAAGAGAAGAGGAGACAAGTGGCAATGAGGCCATTGGTAATGTAAACACACAATGGACTTTGGAACTTTGTCACATAATGAGCGTCTTCGCTTTTCTCCTTTGTTACCTGAAAATATTCATTTCCAAACCCAAAGCACTAAAACCAAGTTACTAGATATAGCATAGAGTTTTGGGTAGATTTGATCTTGTAAGTAAAACCTAATCAAATGGTCGATAGTTTCCAATCAGGCCATCAGTAACCATTGTTTTCCGCCTTTCAACAAAGACGAAACTAGATATTGTAACAAAATGCTCAGGAACACAAGAAATATCTAACGACATTGATATAATATGAATCACCTTTTGAGTCGTGGGAGCTTCACAGTCACCACTTAGCCATTGCAATTCTTTCTACGCAAAGAAAGTCACCAAGTGGTTTGTTATTCATTAGAAAACAAATAAATTTTAAAACCTTATCAATCATTGGTGACAGAAGAGAATATATATTTTATTCATAAGAAAATGGTTGAGAAAAATCAATAAATTAAATTATTTTACCGGTTTCTATTCATTTAATTTTCTGTTTATATTCCTAATAATAATATTTTGAGGTATTTATGTATAAGTTCTCAAAGAAGCCATATTGGTATTAGTGTTGCGAATAATGATTTTATTATTTTCCTGACAACACACAGACAATGTTAGGAGTATAATGCAGTACAAAATATTACAATAAACACTGAAGACTTGTTTTGACATAATACCACAAATCTGTCGAGAATAAGTAGTCTAGTTGACTGAATAGACTGAATTAAACGACTGGTACTTATTGATAGCAGCACGATAAAAGACAAATTCAGCTCCAGTCGATTTGAAATCAATACCAAGATAGTCTGAAACTCGATACCGTTTCTGCTTCTATACGGTCTTTCATAGCGTATATTGATACATATAATCAGGCATAAAATTAGACGTAATAGGTACGAATACCGGTTGATTAGCAGAGTATAACGTTGAACAAAATGCCTTGCCTTCTTACCATTGTTGTGTTATTACATAATCCCTAGCTGATCTGATCTTAATTACAAAACAGCATTATTGTTTTTTATAGTTGAGGTTTGTGTGGTGGTAGAGCTAGAGGTTTCAATGAGTTTTAAAACTTTTTCTACAACAGTATCTATTAACCTGTAGGTATGACTATTTCTTGACAGCAACTACGAATGTTGCCATTTGATACCGTTGATCCAAGCTTCTTTTTTGTTTGTGTGTGTGTGTGTGTTACTTAATGATGTCTCAGGTCGAAGAACTCTTTCAGTACCAATTCGTTTACACTGGTAACAACTGTGCCTGGTTCTTGGCACAATTTAGAGCTGCAAATGAATATCCAAAACGATTGAGCTTCGCTTCTGTAGAAAGTTTGAAGATCTTAACTTTGATCCAAAGCGATGAGGATTTACGTCAAGCACAGATTTAATCGGTCTCTGTTCCTTTCCGGCTTAGTGAAGGAGTCTTGGAGAAAATCGACTGAAAACACCCTGCTATTGCTTTCATTTGAGATTTGTTCACGTAAATCTTGCAATGCCCTGTTCAGGACCTCCAGAACTCCCTTATTAGTCATTATGAATTCATGCCGAATAATCATTTAGCACCTCTTAAGAACTCTTACGGTTTCT
Organism: Octopus bimaculoides; assembly: GCF_001194135.2. NCBI lineage: Eukaryota > Metazoa > Mollusca > Cephalopoda > Octopoda > Octopodidae > Octopus > Octopus bimaculoides. The sequence goes on from NC_068984.1 coordinate 24,877,163, forward strand.
GAATTCTTGGCAAATTTGCAAACAGCTGCCTTATTTGTACCGAAAAGAACTTTGAAAATAGACTGTGCAGTACGGCCCCTCTAAGCATTTCCACACTCAGTAGCAATAACTGAAGAAATGGCATCAATAGCTGCATCTCTATTTTTATGTCCAGTCTATTACTTGTCAAATTGATTAGTATTCCTAATCAGTATATTTGACAAACACTTCACTAATCAGGAATGCTGTTCCAGTTCTACCGGGAACATCAAAGAAAGCAAGTTTCAGCTTCTTGTTGCCAAGCAGTAAAAAATAGAATATTGAAGTGAGTTTCGGTTCATTGTCATTAACATATGATATAAAGTGTTTACATTATATGGTGTCTATTACAAAATTTCTGCTGCCGGATTATCGACTTCAGTGTACTTGAGGTCATATTTTTGAAGTTCTTGACCATTTATATATTTAAGTTGGTTGAAGAAGGATGTTTTACAGATTTCACCTATGTACTCTCTGTTTCCATTCCGGGGTACATTCGTCTTCGGAAAGATCATACGATGCTTGAACCAATGGTGGGGCGAATAGGACGGTTTGCAGTGTTTTAACAGTATGGTGAAAAGAATGCTTAAGGTCTTGACTGTTTGAGATACAGAAGATTCTGACAATGTTGCATCCAGATAGCATCATTTTTCAGTAATCCAAGTATAAAACAAGTCTCTCTGTAGCTGGTGCAAACTTCCCTATTGACTCTTCGAAGATCTTGAAATCAACTGGTGCCTTATGCAGAAGTCGAAGAAAGAAGTTTTCATGTTGGGTAGTATGAACAGTATCCGGTCTTCCAATGGATCTGTCAGAGCTTATGTTAGGCTGACCTTCAATAAGGACCGTTTCATTGCTTACTATTACTTGTATATTTGGACGAAACCCTAGGGTATAGCATTGTTTTCAAAGGAATCATATTGGCACAGCATAAAAAAGGGTTGTAAACGTTGTATCTCTTGGATTTCGTTTGTAATTATGTTTATGCAGTTGCTTGAGTAAATAGTGACAGAGACCCTCATTCCTACTGATGATTTGTTCTTGCTTGGAATAGGCTTACTTCATCACAATCGTTTTGCTTCGTCGGAGCAAACATTGCAACGTCGGGCTCCCTGATGATATAATCGCAGACACATTTGATGAACATTAGTAAATTATATAACTCAAAATTGATGCATGCATTAAATGTGTTGGTCAAGGTTGAGCGATAAGGAACTGTTGTCCAACCAAGTAAGAAAGACTCCTTTTTCTGTAAAAGAAACAGCCATCTTTATCTGTTTGAGTCTCCTTGGCAAATAGTCTGTAAACCGTTTAGTGCTTTTGTTATCTTCCAGGCAAGGTTAATTCTTGTTAAAGTCACCACAGGGAATGTAAATCATCAAGTTTTATCAATACTGAAGAGCTTTTTTTTTCCTTGCACGAGTCTGGATGCCCTGCAAGAATCAATTTATTAACCGAGTCAAAATATGGCATTAGTGATGAAAGAATAATTTGTAGCAAATTGTAACTTAAAAGGAAGTCTACATTTGCTTGTGACCCTTAATCTGAACTCACAGTCATAAAATTTGACTTGCCGCTTAAAATAATTAAAATCAGTTGCAAGTTCCAAAATAATTAATCAACAGCAAGTTGGCATTAATCAAGTATTCGGGTAAAATTGTTATCTTATTAAAAAGAAATACATAACGAAGGAAAAAGAGAAATACAATGCAAAAGAGAGAAACAGAAATAGAACCAAAAACACTCGAACGCGAAAAGTTTTCAATGAGTTTCAAGAAGAGGGGTAGAACAGAAAAAACTAATTCAGCACCGTAGTGGCCGTGGAGAAGTAGGTGATAGTTAAATACAACAGAAGAGGGAGAAAAAGAACACACTCACACACACACACACACACATTTTGTAGTAAAGAAATGGAATAAAAGTTAGCACCGCCTTTAATTTGATTTAGTTATGTTTTCAATACTTTACAGTCTTGGCAAATAAGTATATTACATATACAGTGAAAAACGTGTCGTAAGTCAAAAGAGAAGTTTTTACCTGATCTTTCGATATGCTAGAAATAACTGAGAACCCTCCTTCAAATCACCCTCGATTCTGTCAAAAATAAAAAGGGCGGACAATTAGTCGGCGTGTTTATAGGTATGTGAAAAGAAAGACCTTGGTCATAGGTCTGCCTAATCATGGCTGACCTGAGACTAAACAGCAACAATACCACCAGCATTGTCTATTTGGAAAGTATTGTGCGGGACATGTAAAATAAGTATCACGTGAAAAACTCGAAATACTAGATTTGAATGAGTAGCATATGAATTCAGTTAAGATTACTGACGAGTTAATTATATAGTAAGACGTAGTTTTCTCGTTCAGGATGACGTACTTTTGTTTAAACGTTTGGAGATATATGGCTCCTTGTAATATATGTTATTCGCATTTAAAATTATTATTAGGCGCTTTTCAAATAATCATTAGTCCTTTTTAGTGCCTTCTATAGAGACTAGCAGATGGAAATAATGGATAACATTTTACATATAATTATGAGATACGTTTTTAATACGTTGGGGTAAGATACTCCTTGTTCACTACGATCTTCAACAAAGGTGTAAATGTTTGATTTCCCAATCCGCCACCCGAAGTGAATAAGTGTAGTCGGTCAACAAACGTAAGACTGATAACGAAAAGACGATCAATTATTATTATTATTATTGTTGTTGCTGTTGTTGTTTAAGTGAGACAGCAGTACATGCATCAAAGTGACGCTGGGGTAAAATATACGAAGCTCAGTATATCTATCATGACTATCCGTCTGATAAGGGTACATTAGGCACGTGCATTACAACCATCTGTGCGCGACATGGTGATCACATATCAATATAAACAGTGCACGACTGTTAGAATTTTCTTCAAGTCGAGTTGCCCAGCCCACTCAAAAGGTCCCTGAATAAGAGTTGTTTAAGGTTGTTGAACGAAACACCCATGTTTCTAGAGGTGAATTATTCAAACCCCAAAAGAATTCCTCTGAACACATGGCTACGATGCCCCCCCCCCACTACTTCTGCTCGTGATCAGAGATGCACATATTGTCAGCCACTAAGGGACATGCTCAACTGATTAAGGTCAAACAACTGCCAAGCAAATCTGTGGTATTGAGCAGAATATTTGTTGTAGCTCATCTTTTATACTAAGACAAAACATGTACATGATAACACTTCGAATCAGTTAAAATCAGGAGCCATGGAAGCCAGTGCCTGGAACTGCATCAGGGAATTTATTATTATTATTATTATTATTATTATTTAACTTTCATTCTTTTAGGGTCGATAAAATTAAGTATCAGTCAAGTACGAGGGTGCATATAATCGGCAAATCCCCATCCGCTAAAAATTACTAACTTTGTACCAAAATTTGAAACTATTATTATTATTATTATTATTATTATTATTATTATTATTATTATTATTATTAAAGGCGGTGAGTTGGCAGAGTCGTTTGTATACCAGGTGAAATGCTTAGCGGCATTTCGTCTGTCTTCACGTTCTGAGTTCAAATGCCACCGAGGTCGATTTTGCCTTTCATCCTTTCGGGGAAGATGTTTAAGGTGGAGGGGTCGTACTGGAGACGACGGAAAGCTCAGAGAATGGTGCGTTGGAAGGTAGAATGGAGGGGTGGTAGGTGAGGAGAAAAGGGAGATGGGTAAGGGTGGGTGGGTGCGAGGAAAGAGAGCAGAGGCACAACCAACGGACCGTGCCGGAGCAAGAGCAGTGTGGATAATAGTGAGGGGATATCCACGTAGCGTGAAGTGGTGAGCCATGAGTTGAAACTGGGTCTCAAAGTCATGGTCATCACTGCAGAGCCAGCGTAGATGGAGGAATTTGGAGTAGGGGATAGAGAGCTTGGTGGAGGTTGGAGGGGAGAAGTTGAGGTAGGAGTGTGAATTTGTGTGTTTGTAGTGAATGGAGGTGGTAAGAGCAGAGTGGTTTATGCTGATAGAAATGTCGAGAAATTCGACGGAGGAGTTTGAGACAGTGCAGAATTCGAGGACAGGATGGAAGAACTGGACAAAGGAGAGGAAGGAGTCAAGGTGTTCGCGGGAGAGTGAAGTCGCGCCGGTACAGTTATCAATATAACGACCATATACCTCAGGAGTGGGACCAGTGAACGGTGAGAATATTTGGGCCTCAACATAGCCAACGAACAGATTCGCATAGTTGGGGCCCATTCTTTTTCCCATGGCCACTCCCGAAATTTTTTAGTAAAACTCACTCGCGATCGAGAAGCAGTTGAGGGAGAGGACAAGTTCGGCCAAACGAAGAAGTGTGGAGGTGTCAGGTTGAGGGTCTGGAAGAAGATCAAGGAAGTGTTTTAGCGCAAGAAAGCATTCGTTGTGTGGGATCACTGTGTACATAGATTTAATGTCGAGAGTGAATAGGAGTCGAGTGGGGCCAGGAAAGAAGGAGAAAGAGTTAAACAAACAGAGAGCATGATTGGTCTCGTGAATGTGTGAGAGGAGGGAAGCCACTAGGTGGGAAAGGACACGGCCAAGATACTTGGAGGTCATTTTGGTGGGGCAGCTGCAGGCGGAGACGATGGGGCGGCCAGGGTTGTTGGGCTTGTGGATTTTGGGAAGGAAGTAAATAGTGGGGGTGTATGGAGTACAGACAATGAGGGTGGAAGTGGTGGGAGGAAGGCAGGAGGCGGAAATGAGGTCATAAATGGTGAAGAATACAGTTTGTTGGTAGTTAGGTGTGGAGTTGAAGTTGACGGGGAGCTTCAGCCTTGTAAAGGTCTGCACGTTACACTACTAGAGCTTCACTCTTGTGGGCCGGTTTGATGTTAATATCTTGGCGGCGTCGAAGACATCGAAGGGCCAAGAGTTCGGCGAGGGGAGGTAGTGTGCTGGTTAGGTGGATGAGCAGAGGTACCGAAATTTCGCGAAGTAGTTGAGAGTCCAAGAGAGAGGGAAGTTCAGTTATGCAGGAACAAACTGGGGTAACCACGTGAGCGTATGTAATATATAGTTCAAATTTATAGAAAACAGAAGACGAAGACGGGTGTAGGAATAACAAGCAGGTGTATTAGTTTAATGATCGGGAAGAATGGAAAAGTCTTTTGATTACTTATAAAAAGAGGTGGGTGACACAATCTCTCACTTTAACTCTTTTGTATATGTAGGACCATAAAGTTACCAAGAGTTAATCCTTCCACGAATCATACAAATATATGAAACTGGTGTTTAATTTGTTTCCACAAATCTTCCCTCCATCCTAACATCTACTTTTAACAGCGCTTACAGTGATGCAATATGAAATTAAGTTTCTTCCTCAGAAATATATCCAACAACTGTCAGCTTATTTAATACCGTAACCCAACTGTTTACACATTTTCCGATTGATCAGTTCGTATCTATCTTTTATTGTTAACTTTCCAATAATCAATTTGTTGTGACCAATCAATGAAGAAAGACTTTGAAACTAACAGACAAACGAAATATTTATTGCTTTAGATTAGTTTCAAAAACATTTTTTCTAAACAAGATGTCGGGTGTGTTGTCGCTAGAATCAACCCTAATGCATATTATTAGAACCTCTTTTATCGATCCTGATTGACCACTGTACAACTTGAACTTAATCACAAAAGGAACACTAGAATTGATTTATTCCTGCATTCTGCGGCTTCTGTCAAGTCACAGAAATGTTGACTGCATGAAATATATTTTGCAAAGGGAAGGAGAACTTGTGTAGGTTTGTAGGAGAGTTCGGTAAGTTTAGATGTCGTAAAGAGTTAGTAACCAAATGTTTTGGGCTCTTGCACTTCGTCAGATAGTGACGAAAGTAACTAGAATAGTGTCGATTTCACGGCAAGGTAGTAAAATGGTCGAGTTCGTTCGTCACTGACAGTGTATCGTCATATTTGTCATCAATTCACTTTTTAAATGGCTCAGTCTATCGAGCTGTAAAAAGTACACAAGATAGTAGCAAAATTCTCGTTAGCTTAAAGTTTAGAGTTTAGCGCCCTCTGTCTAAAAAGAATTGGTTTCTCTCTCTCTTTAATATATTTTTAGAGCTACCCGTAGGTAATTTAATTGCTGTGACGACTTTTAAATTGAAGTGAATATATTTCTCAGTTGAATCATTTCGATTCTTGCAAAAACAAAACAAAAAAAAAAAACAGAAGGCAGAAGTATCGTTAAATTGCCAACGGCACACACCATTCCTATTGCGTCAACAAACTAGTTTTTAATGTTGTACAAAAAATGAAGACAACATAATCGAAAAAAAATATTCGATTGGTGATTGATATCTTCAAGGAGTGGGATAATCTTCAAGGAAATGACAAAGATAAATCTGAAAAAAATATCAGCTGAAAGTAATTAGGTAACAACGGTTGATTTCCATTTTTGTAACACCCGACAGACAATATTGTTTTAGTAAAAAATATAATTATTTTTGTCCGTATATTATCATATTTCCGTATCACTTTTAAATAGAATTTTCACAATTTAGTACAAAGACTATATCATTCATCAAATTATATACGTGACTATCTGACAACTTTTGGATGATGGTCTTTTATGCAGTACAGCTGTTATTATTAAAGATGTTTGACCAAATATCTGCATTGATTCAGAATACCTGTAATCTAAAGCGTTCCGGGTGACCCGGTATAATTTGAGGGAGACTTTCTTTTTAATGGAAAAAGTAGAAAGGAGGGCAGCGCCCCTGCCTCTTTTTGGTTCTTCCACGACTGTTGAAAAGAAGGGTCGAAATTATATTCAGACAGGAGACCTGATCTAAATGTTTGCAACAGAGTATACTCTGTCAAGGGTATTCAAAGATTAGGGGTCAATGCTAAACAGAGCAGCGGATTAAATGTACTTAACAGATCAAGCGATCATAAAGAAGCTCCCTCATTGGCTCGATCAGAGTATTGATTGATCAACTATCTTAAAAGAATGTAACATGAAAATTACTTCGTTATAGTGCTGAGTCTAAATTGTCTGAAATATGGTAGAAGCTCTCTGATTGGTGTACAACTTAACTAAACGAATCATTAATAAATTTTCTTAATGTAAATAAAATTTTAGTAGAATCCATATTAGTTTTATTAAAGCTTCCCATAGGTGGCCTATAAGAAAAGTAACATTCAGCTCATCTCTGCTGCCCAGGCTACAGCTATGTATTTAAATTTATTCTAATAGCTAGTGTATGTGCTCTCACGTGGATGACAACAACAATCACTGCTAGGTGCGCTGGTCTATTGTCTTCCTGCCTCACCGTTCCAAATACATTTGCTTTCTAAACCGCTCTCCGGATTCCACCAACTACCACCATCACCAGTTCTCCGGACTACATCTCTTCTTACATCGAGCATCTGAAGTCATTGGCCTTTATTACTTAATGCTCACAGCTCTGCTTAACTGCTACCGACGCGCAAACCCAGTCTTTTGCAATCCTTGACTCTTTCCATCTGTTTCGCATTGTAGACTCATCCCGACTAACACATGGTCTCCAAAGTCTCTCGATCTCTTTATCTCACACCCATATCCATCTTTGAATAAGGCAAAATCATCTCTGTACTGTTAAGTCGACCGATACCGCTTATACCCCCACACAACAAAATACACTTCCCTGCCAAACTCTATGGCCCTTCAAATAGTAGAAACACCCCCAGCTCTACACTACTTTCTCTAGCATTGCACATCCTTCACAATTACTGAGATCATCTTCTTAGGCATGTCCCTCCACATCCCACACATAGCCAATACTCATAACTTCATATTCCCGAAATAGTTGACTAATGACTGCACTATAGCAGTACATGGAAAGTGCATTAACTTTAATGCTTGGAGAATTTCCCCCATCCTTACAAACTGGACGGCATTTACCTACCATCAGAATTTCATTGCAAAAAATTATTACCAGGAACATGATAGCTATCCTACGTACATCCACCAAGTTCTCCCGCCTCCAACACGGAAGACAATCTTATCAGTCCCTTGCAAAAGGATCTCCTCAATTTTATTGAACTCTCCTTTCTTCTGTCACTCAACAATGGTATTTCTTTAAGTTGTACTTCCACGGTGAAAATTTCCACATTTGCTGTTCATTTTGCATCCAAAATCGCACTGAGCTCACTGGGCAAAATCTCATAAACTATCCTACTATACTCCACTGTGGAAAAGACACAGCATTTTCCATTACGAGAGACTAAATTATTTCTAATGCATAGAAGGAAAATGCTTACTGAATTTTGATGAAACTATATAAAGTAGAGAAATTTGTTAGATTTTATTTCTTTATAGTGATAGGTAAACTAGATTCTAAAGGTTCACGATTTTTTTAAATAGTCTTGTGCAACTTGAGAAACCCAATGACAAAGGGGACGAAACGAAAATATGTATCAAACTCAACACGAATCAAACCCATTCTCCCTTGTTGATGCTTTAATGCAAATACCGATATATTATTATTAGTTTATGAAAGATACATATGCGTCAAGATTTGTTTTTAAAAAGCTTTTTAAGTGACTTTATAAGTGATTATAGTTACACATTTGATTTTATATCAGTAATTACATTTCTATGTTCACTGTATGGATTTTCAAAACATTACGCTAAAAATCTAAATCCATATATAGAAAATGATGTTGCTTTTAGCTTCCAAGATTCTTTTTTATTTATTACTCATATTTCATTGAACACACATAAAGATGTAGAATTATAATACATGATGGTTATTATTATTATCCTATCCTAAATATGTCAGGTAAGTGAATTCCATAACCCATTATCGTAGTGTTATCACTTGACGACAATCACTATATGCAAGGCAGGTCAGTCTGGCCTAACCTATCCTTCTCCAAGCTATACTCATAAAGAAAATTAGAAAGCAACCCTGCATGCTAAAGTATCCCTAAAAAATTATGCAATATTTACTTTGCATTGTTGAGTGAGTTAATTGTACTTGCTTAAATTTAAAGGGACAACGCCTGTTAGTCTTCTGACTCGATCTTGAAGTTAATCGAATGCTAGTAGCGAGCACGGGCCGTTGATCATTCGGTCAAAAACCTGAAACTCTTTCATTCGGGCAAATGCAGCTCTAAACACATGGATTCCTATAAAAAAAAATAGCTGCGTTTTAAATGAGATACTTCAAGCTGAAGCCGACTATTGATATGTGAGTCGGAAGTTCGATTTCTTTTCTATCCATATATTCAGGAGTCTTCGTATGTCTCGTGAGACAATAAATTTAAGTAAAATATCTAGGCATATAATTACATACCGCTATAAATATACGCATATTTCTATATCAGAAAAGAACAAGTCCACATGTACATATGAATATACACATATCAGCATACATGCCAGAAAAGAAAACGTTCATATATACATATATTCACATCCATGCTAGAAAAGAATCTGTCCATTTATACACACATACGTATATTCATATACATGCCAGGAAAGAACACGTTCACATATAAATACATAGACGTATACACTAACATACCAGAAAGGAACACGCTCACATACATATATACTAGTAATAATCATGCCCACATATACACACATTCAAGTAAGTGCATGCCCAATATTAATGGCCTCTGTAGTCTGTTACAGGTAGTTTCAATATCTTCACCTGGAAAGTCCCTTCCCAAATGCGCTGGCCTGAGCAAAGTGTTTTGTGGAAAACCGGCAGTTGCTAATTTGTGTAAATTGTCTATCTCAATGCCATTGATGCTGAACGAACGAAAATCAAAGCTGATACAGATTGGCACCATTGTTTTCGCAAGCGTTTCGGTCAGAACGCAAAGTGCCGGAACAGACACCATAAAGCATCCTTTTTTTGCACTCTAGCAATTCCATTCCACCCCCAGGCTGTTATTTTGTTTACCTACCCCAAAGAGATGAAAAGCAAATTTGACCGCGGTAAGAAGTCAATTCAGAGAGCAGAGAGCTGGAACAAACACCATAAGGCTTTACATCTGGCTTTCTGATGACGCTGCAAATTCGCCCCATAAACAAAGCAGTTAACTATCTGAGCGTGAAATCAAGCTGGTACCTTCTCCCTTGGTCAGATCGTTTAAATTCTACAACGAATTCTGAAATCTAGAAACGTCAGGTTGTTTAACTAAAAACACAGAATTTGCGTTTATGTAAGAATTTATATGATCGAGAACGATTACCAGTTGGAATATGTATAAAAATTTATTTAACCGTTGCAAATGCATTGTGCTGGAAAGATATAAACAAGCATATCACAAGAAAAATTGTATTCTTTCCAAGTAAGGCCCTATCAATTACTGTTTCCACAATGGACATTAATGTAAATGTCTTACATTGGTCAAATGCAACCCCATAAGATAATTGCTTTTATTGTGTTTATTTTATTTATCAATTTATTTTGGCTCTTTAAATACCAACGTATGGGGTGGTGACTTGTTATATGTTTTGCAATGAGTTATTTCATCCAGTCGTGATTTTTCAAGTTGATTTCATCCTCGCATTTAGAACTTCAACATTAATTGCGTTTTTTTTTTTCTAAACTTACAACTTTCGGCTTCAATAAACACCAGACGCATATTTAAAAAAGCATTTATTTAAATTTAAAAAATAGAATATGAGTCAAATTCGAGGTTGCGCCTTTCTTCAGACGTTCAGTAACTTATTGATTACGGAATCACAGACTTCTTTACAATGGTCTTTACTCAGGAGAACGAACCAGAATTTCGTTTGTTGCGTCAATTTTTTTTCTTTTTTCGTTAAAAATAATTAGAGGCAAATAAACTCGCCATCAAATCCATTTCATTTATGGAATGGATTTGCTTGGAAAGATAAATACTTAAGCTTCAAATATGGCAGAAAATTCCGTTTCAAACATTTTCCCTTGGTTTCAGCTATTTTAGCTATTTTCTGTGTGAATGTGTGTGTGTGTGTGTGTGTGTGTGTGTGTGTGTGTGTGTGTGAAAAGGACAAGCAGGGTGATACGTTGTTTTCGTGTCCTTCTCTCTACTATCATCTACCATCTGTGTATTGTATTTGTCATAAATAATGTAATATAGTTGTTGTATTGTAATTGGCTGTTTTGCCGAATTTCCTTTATTCTTAAAATAAGGTTAATTCATCCATCTTATGCCGAGCGCAGCAGTATTTGAGATATAGTGTTTCCTGCTTCAGTTAATAACTTGAGAACAAAATGAAAACATTCCTTCTTCTTTCTATCCGTTACGACCTAAACTCGTTTAAAAATAAATCTATAATCCCATTGCGATAGTACATTTATTCAGTGTGTTGTGATGTATCCAAACTTTTGTTTTGATGTCAGAATATACAAGTGAAAAATGTTTTAGTTGACGTCTCCTCGCTAGCATGATATATGAGTGGCATGAAGGGTGATATATATATGTGTGTGTGTGTGTGTTGGGTGCAGGTGGCATGATATTTTGTTTCCAGTCAGTTGTATAGTTTTCAATAATCATCAGTTATCAATGAGCCTCCGATAACCTTTTTGACTATTCTACATGTAACAAGCATAAGATATATGCAAATTGACTGGCAGTTGTTGTCCAGACATCTACATAACTACTTTCTTATGTATATATGGAAAAGAATATTCCAGATCGTTGAATTCAGTTAACTTAATTCATCAGGATAGCAGGACCATATCAGGATAGTATTCATCTCTTATCCTATCACAGTAATTTTTGAGGTTTGGAAAGGAATCTGAAAGAGATATTATATAATTAGTATTATATGAAAAATTTTTAATGATTTTTAATATAAATACCTTTTACAGCTACTTTTTCGTATTATGGATCGTTGGAACATGTATTTGACGGTTTGTACTTTTCCTTAGCCATCACAAAAACAAAAAATAATGCGTATGTATGAAGATCTTATTCATTGACTCCAAGATCTAGTGAAGTTGGCCATAGCTACGGAAGTGTAAGCCCATCCACGACTTTCCTTGAAAGGCATAATATTTTATAAAATTTCTGATATACATTTTAGATGGTAAAAATTATGTGCTGGAGAAATTTTCAAAAAAAGTCTTGGAAGTTTCGAATAATTCCTTCCACCCGATTTTGTTCCCTAAAACCTTATTTAAAACGCGCGTTTTTTCAATAAAATTTTCCCCGACATATGTTTCAGAAGTGTGAATTATGATTATGTGTTGGGAAGGAAAGAATCACGAAATATTTTAAAGGCCCCCCCCCATTCCTATCCACCCATCCACCCCACTGGACCGTATGTTTTTCCTGACATGCATTTTTTTTTTTTGCCAGTGTAGATTGCAATTATCATTTTTTTCTTTTCTAAATTTTATCACATTAATTGTAGGCTGATTCGCAGGACAAATATAAACTCCAGTTTGGTACTTGGTTCGAATAATACCACCAAAAACTGCAATATGACAGGGGTTGAAAAGAACCATATCGCCTTGTCCCTCGCGCGAGTTAACAAGGAGTCCGTTCGAAAATATATTGCAATCTCTACTTAAAGCAACTTGTTCTAGTAGGCGTGGGGTGGGAGTATAAAGGATGTGTGTACCATGACCCCGAAATGGTTCAAGAGGGAACAGTCGATAATGATTTTGGAAGTTTAATGATGGTTGCTTCTGAGAGGGAAAAAGATGGATGGAATTGTCACCTACACCCTCGAAAATGCATCTCTGAAAAATTTCATTGAAAAAATATTCATTTAAAAAATTCCCATTATGTGTGAGGGAATGATCCTCAAAAATATTTTTTAAACAATTTTTTCTACATAATCATAATCTATCCCTTTTAAAATTTATACCTGAAACATGCATTTTTAAAAAAAGTTACGGTGTAAAAAATTTCGGATGGAGGGCACAATTCTGTAGCATGCTATGTATTGTAGCTCATCCGCTTATTAGTGATATGTTAAACAAAGCCCGACTAACAGTTTCCCTGCACAACATCATCACCTTTATGTGATATTGTTGCTGAACTTGTTAAATGATATTGATACATCCAAAATAAATAGGAAATAGAAAAAAAATCAGAATATCTACATACCAGTTACTAACTGATGTAAGTAACTATCGGTGTGATTATAACAAATCTGAACCAGCAAACCAAATGCACTGCAGTCAGCCAAAGTCATGAAGTTTCCGAATAGGTAATTTTTCTCACCTAAAAGTAGAAATCACCAATGAAAATTGTCATTAAATTTTTACAAATAGGATCATGTTTGAAACTGAATAACAAATTTAGATTACGTGGGAAACGCTTGATCTGTAGCAAAATTAAATTCGAAAAGTTGAAAGACGTACAAAGCTGCAATCATGGCTATCAATTAATATAAGACAATAATTTGGCCAACTGGCCAATAGAAGTCGAGAGATCTAGATGTCTAGTATTTCAAATAATTCCAAATGATGAAGCCACGTATATTTGTCATCAGTAACTGACAACTGTGAATAATAGATTTAAACGTTGGGTGACTTTGAATTCTGGAATTTCCAGGACTTTCGACGTAAGATAATTTTTTGTCCAATGATTGTTTTCTATCTGATTCTCACTCTTTGTAAATTGATTCAAAGCAAACATGTTAGATATACTGGTAAATTGTTATATAAAAATGTTTTGTCGTCTCTGATCTATGTGAATACCTCTGAAACATAATCTGTAAAATAACTTCCTGTCAGCCTCACAACTCTTGAGTAGATACGGCACTCCACTTTTCTGCTGTGATTGAGATAAGAAAACAGATTAAATTTATTTCTTTAACACTTTAGCCTTGTTCAGAATTCTGTTTATTTTAATTGTAATTGGCTGTCCTTGAAACCCTCTATGATCACTTTCGACAGGATATCAAAATGGAATTTGTTTTAACGCGAAGAAAATTTTGAATTGACAGTAAGCATTTAGAAATTATATTTATTAAAATATAATGTAACTTCACAGTGTCTGGAATTTGGTTTAAAACCTTTTTTTCTCTAAGATACACGTCCAGTTGCCTAACGTATTCATTTGCTGAGTGTAACGAAATTGTTTCTACAATATGTGTTTCCTAACAACCCTTTTCACGGAAACCTATTCTTCATAATGAGAGTAGCAACCGTTCATAACAGAATGATCTTTGTCAAAGAGTTGGAGACACTGGAGTTCGTGTCCTATTATTGGTTCTGTGCAGTGCTCAAAGCTAAGATACTTAATTTTCAGATTATTTCAATTAACAGTCTTATTATCTTGTATTCAATAAATTCCAGTAAAATGTTAGAAGCAGTCAGAACTGAACACTCTTCTTTTTGTATCTATTATATAATTGTTGTTATTATTTTTTCTTTCTTTGTATTCGGCACAGATATCTTGCATTTATGAGGAAAGTGTGGCGTCCATGCTATTATCAAGATAATTAGCAATGTAACTGAAGTGAAATGCCTTCAACCAAAGATTAAACCCACATCTCGGTCTTATCTTGCCAAGAGCTTATCTCTTGCTGCACAACGCTAAACAATAAATTATTAATTTGTATTCAAAATAGAAATAAAATGATTTGGGAACCGATTAATAAAGCAAGTATAAAATGTACAAACCTAAAAAGTCAGATAAAGCAGCTAAGTCTTTCTTTGCAATGATTTTTATTTCTTCCCATGTGTGGAGACCTATTCCGTGTCCAAATGATTTTCGCATAAGAGACTTTGTGATCAAATAATTAAATACAACATTCACTTTTAAAGCTTGGAAAAATTTTGGTTTTCGTTCGTGTTTCCAACGAGACAAAAGTAGGCACCTAATTAAGAAATAAATTCATTAATCATTTTTACTCGATAAGGGTTAGGTTATCATAAAAAAATTTTTAACGTTCACGGTTAACAAAAATAAGAAAATTCAAGATCAGGTGTCTTAATTAGATCAAATTAATTTGTTTAATGGGACATTGCCATTTTCTATCAGCAGTCGGTACAGGTGTACCTGTGTGGTAAGAGGTTTGCTTCCCAACCACATGGTTCTGGGTCCAGTTTCGCTGCGTGGCACCTTAGGACCGACCAAAGCCTTGTGAGTGGATTTGAGAGACGGAAACTGGAAGAAGCCCATCGTATGTGTGTGTGTGTGTTGACATCGCGTGATTGAAAAATGATTGTCAATGTCATACAAGTAGTGCCACTCATTTCCAATATTCTGCGAAGTATGTCTGCCCACGATGAAATATCACCTTGCTTTGAAACAGGTGAGGATTGGCAACAGGTAGGGTATTCGGCCGTAACAAACCAGTCTCAAACTCCGTCCGACCCTTGCAAGCATAGAAAAGTGGGTGTTATAATGATGATGAATCGAGGAAATTATAAAATTTCTTTACTTGATACCAATAACCATAACAAAAATAACAGCTTTTAAATTCAACTTTCGTAAGTGTATAAACGATGTAAGCTTTCGCAGAATATTATTTTTGTTCACTTCATCTCAGTAGAAGGAGAGGTTGCATCTAGAGCATCATTTACCAGGGTTTAAACACAAAACAATGAAGCGCAATGATGAAGTAATGAAACCATAAAGACTCTTTTACGGCTCATATTTGCCTAAGCTTTGTCTACCATTCTATTTACGGTAGCTAACAAATTTATTTCTTTTCCCACGCGAAAGTTTGCATATTTTCATATCTTACAACGGAAAATACTTACCAGACTGTATTTTCTTCTATCATTACTTGGAATGCTCGAGATAAAGAACGTTCATAGGGGGACAATTTTGCGTTCAGATCCACATTAAAGTTGTTATTTAAATAATCGATACAAAACTGCGTATCTTCAATCACCACTCCATTATGTTCAATCCAAGGTAGTTTGCCTTTAGAAGACAGTTGGCGAATGTGCGATAACTGGAAAAAATCAAGAGTAAAATATAAGACTCCAATCAACTAGGCTCAATTGTTTTGAGCCAGACTACCCATAACTACATATCTACACCAAACAGTTTTCATATATAAAATCAAAATAGGCTTTAAAAACAAAATATATTTAGTGGTGGAGTATTGTGTTTGTAAATCCCCTAATCCAAATCAGTTTTTCATTGGAGCTGGCCAGATTGGAGCAATCTCGATTATAACCAGCCGAAATTGCAAAGATAATCTGGAACTCGACTGAGGAAAGAAAACTCCGAAAGACCCGTCCTTGTTTTTCTTTTCCCTTTTTTGTATCATCTGTCTGGATGCTTTGTTTTCCCTTTTTTGTATCATCTAACTTCTGGATGTTTTGCGTTCTTGTCCCATTTTTTATATTCCTTTTTATATACATATGGCGGCGAACGTACACTTTGGTCTCTTATGTAAGTACATATATATGTATATATCTAAATTTTGTACGACTCTCTTATTATTTCTTTCTTTCTTTCATTCTATCAGCCCCTTCACACTTACTTCGTTCTTTCCACTTTTTTTCTTTCGTTCCCCCTCTCACATTTCCTGGCTTTCTCTTCATTCTCACCTTCCCTCCTCTTTCACTTCACTCTGTTCCTTTTCTTTGTTTCTCGTCTCTCCTTATTCTTCTATCCATCTGCCTCTACCTCTCTCCTCTCTCTCCACGTGACCGGTGTTCGGCCAAGCCTGACCTTTCTTTCTTAGTTCGACTACCATCCGTGCAACATCCTCCCTGTGCCTGTCAAATCTTATGTCCCTGCCGTAAGGCTTTGCTTCCACACACGCCAGCTTAATTTTATTCGTCCTTAGTCGAAAGACACCCGTTGTTAATGTCCTATTATTTGTATTTGTGTACAATTTCTCCGTTTTTTTTCCGTCCTTGTTTTTGTATACATTTACTACTTTCTTCCAAGGAATCTAGTGATCTTGGCTTAGTTTTTCTTGGGGCTGGGACAGATTGGAGCAATCTCGAGTATAACCAGCCGAAATTGCAAAGATAACCTGGAACTCGACTGAGGAAAGAAAATTCCGAATGACCCGTCCGTGTTTTTCCATGTCCCTTTTTTGTATCATCTGTCTGGATGTTTTGCGTTCTTGTCCCATTTTTTGTATTCCT
>NC_068984.1:24895278-24912325 GCF_001194135.2 Octopus bimaculoides
GTGTCTTTTATATGGCACTAGCAGCAGTAACATGCAAAACAAGACCCCTCAACTGACTGGAGAGTATTATTGAGCGACAGGAAAAGGTGCTTTGCAGTAGAGGCGAAACATAGCTACCACAGTTAAAGAGAGAGAGAGAGAGAGAGAGAGAGAGAGAGAGAGAGAGAGAGAGAGAGAGATGTATGATATCCTGAATAGGTTAGTCATTTTCTCATATACCAAGTGAAAAACTAATTGTTCAGAACCAGTTTTATCTTAACCAAATTTGGCTTTCATAAGTTTCTTTATGTTCTGCTTAAACTACTATCAAACATTGGCATTTGCGCGCGCGCACACACACACACACACACACATGCTTATATACAATAATGTATCTATGTTTGGATGTATTTATTTATATATATATATATATATATTCATATTAATAAATGTATATGATTATTTACATTCATATATATATATATATACATACTGTACTAGAAGTTAAACAAACAGTCTATGAGCCAACAAAGTATTTCACATTAACTAGAACAGAGCTGAATGAAGTAAGTAGGGATGTATGCTTCATGAAAATTCATTAGTAAAATGCACTGTAAAACTTAATGCAATACTAAAAGTAAAAATCTTGATTAAATTCACACCCTTTTATTTAACGTTTTAAAATTATTCAAATTAAAATTTTCTATCAAATTTTTTTGTTGATATGTGTTCCAAGCACCAGTTAAATAATAGTTTCAAACTTTGGTACAAGGCCAAAATGTTTGAGGAAGGGGATAAGTTGATTACATCGACCCTGCGAATGCTAAGCTGATACTTCTTTTATGGACCCTGAGAGGATGGAAACCAAAATCAACCCTGGCAGCATTTCAACTCGAATTGTAAAGTTGGATGAAATACCGCTATGTATTTTGCCTGGCATGCTAACTGAGACAAAGTTAGGGTATTTCAACAAAAATATGGTAACAAAAGAATTAAAATCACTAATTCTGATCTAAAAACGACAGAGAAAACAACCGTTCTGATAAGGTTTTTGGAAGGGTTGCTTTAATCCTTCTGATTAACTTTGTATCCTTATTTGGCTAACAATGCCGAGTGATTTTTTTAACCATGACAATGTCAACAAATTCCACTATGGTCATAATGAAATTTATTTCTGTTTTGCTATCCCTATGCTCATTAATCATAAACAATAATTATAATTTTATTTGTATAGTTATAATTATACAGATAATTAAATTGGGATCAGTTTTTAGTTTCCTAAAATATCCTTGCACATTTCTGAATTAAGAATTTCTTGTTCATCCATCTTTAACACTGACATTCAACACTGCCTGATATAAACCAATAAAATTCCTGATTTTTCAACATATTCTGTGTTAACTTCATGTCAGATACTTGTAAATGTTTTCATTATTTCCTATTCAGCAAATCTCTAAGCACATATGTTACTTCTCTTCTGGTAATTTTATTACACAAGAGAGGAAAATCTCTGAACAAGTCTTTCTGCTGATATATTGCAGCTGGTCAAAATAAACATACTGACATGCAACTTCTTGCCTCTGAATTGTTGATTGTGAAAGCAAAAAAGCAAGAAATTATTTATTTGATCTCAATGTATGCATGTACACGCATATATGTGATGTGATGTGTACAATATGTAGAGATATAAAGTATGTGGATGTGAATATGTGTATGCATATATATATATATATATATATATA
Organism: Octopus bimaculoides; assembly: GCF_001194135.2. Classification (NCBI taxonomy): domain Eukaryota; kingdom Metazoa; phylum Mollusca; class Cephalopoda; order Octopoda; family Octopodidae; genus Octopus; species Octopus bimaculoides. Next base: position 24,897,000 of record NC_068984.1, read on the forward strand.
TATATATATATATATATACAAAAAAAAATGAGTAGTACTTGTATTTCAAAGGGCCAGTCTTGCTGCAATCTGTGTCATGCTGAATCTCCCTGAGAACTACATTAAGTGTGCACATGTCCGTGGAATGCTCAGCCGCATTCTATTGATTAGATCAACTGGAACACTCATTATCATAACCAACAGAATGCCAGTTATTTAGTTATGCACACATACACACACACACATATACTTTATATCTCTACTTACACATGTGTGAGTCTGTTTATATGTAAGTATGCATGTATGCTTGTCAACATGTATGTACATGTATTTGTAGGTCTGTTTGTATGAATCAGTGTGTATTAGAATTATAATTCAAATAGTATTACCATTTTCCTCCTACTTCTACTAATTGTCTGGTGTATAAGTATAAAAATTGTCCTATTCTGGTTGCTCCCAATTTTCTGTTTAATGTCAACAATTATTACTGTCTAACCCAAATGTATAATTTTTGTATGATTTATACATATTTTGGAGGTTGGGTTAAAATCACATTTCTTTCACCATGAAATCATCGTGTAAGCCTTGCCTGGGGGTGCAAGCATAGCTGTGTGGTTAAGAATTTTGATTACCAATCACATGGTTTTTGGTTCAGTACCATTGCACAGCACATTGGACAAGTGTCTTCTACTATAGTCCCTAGCTAACCAAAGCCTTGTGAGTGTATTTGGTGGACAGAAACTGAAAGAAGCCTCTTGTTTATGTATGTATCTGTGCATTTGTGTTTGTCCCCCCAGCATCATTTAACAACCAGTTTCATTTAGTTTACATCCCTGTGACTTAACAATTCAGCAAAGGAGACTGATAGAATAAATGCCAGGCTTAAAAAAAGATAAATACTATAGTCAACTTGTTTGACTGAAACCCTTCAAGGCAGTGCCCCAGCATGACCACAGTTCAATAACTGAAGCAAGTAAAAGATAGTCCCCTCCTTATCCCCAGCCACATAGCAGCCTGCTTGCTCACTGTTGCTTCATGCTCTTGCTTGATGAGGTTGGGGTCATCCTAGGCTGGTGGTCCCAGAGACATCATCATGCAGAGAGCCACCAGTGCTCTCCATCACTGCATAGAGCCATCAGTGTTCTCTATCGCTGGCAATCCCATGCCAGCCCCTTTGCATCCTCCAAGGTATAACAACATCAATTCATACTGTAATGAGTAACAATATCAAGGTAGTAATTAATAATAAATGTTACCTCATAAGGAATCTGACACAGTTTTAGGTAGGTCTCCAGCTTCAATCGGAATGGTGACAACTCTGGTGAGCCAAGACTTTTAAAGTGAACAATTACTTTATCTGGTTTAGAATGGAAAACCGGTTTCCTGAAAAGTTAAAGTAAAATTAAAAAATTTTAAAGTCAAGATGTCATATATGCAGTGGGAGGTGGTTTGTATATTTTGTTTCCCAACTTCTACACATGCATGTCACCCCCACCCCCCATTCATCCTCTTTCTCTTACGTTCATAAGCATATTTATGTGTGTTGAAAGTGGATATTATTTCGACACAAAGCAGCAGTGTGGCAAAATTAGTAGAGACTAGGACAGGACGCCTTATGGTAATTAGCTTCGTTTCTTTATGTTCTAAGTTCAAATCTTGCCTTGATCAATTTTATCCTTCTGAGGTCGATAAAATTAACAGCTATCCAAGTAGTGCAAGATTTTAATCAAGTAAAATCTGTAATCATTATCTTGAATAACATTTACCAATGAATTCATGACAATATTGTCTTCTTCGGTAACACAAGGACAATCATTGCACATATTAAGGAAACACATTTGTATCCTATCATTTCAAGTCACAACAACATACAATTAGAACTTTTAGAATCACTACAAATGCTAGCCCTCGCAATCATTAACGTTCTCTTCTAGCAATCTCATGCCCACAACATAACAAAGACTGCATCACAATGAATGGGCTTCTTAAAGGCAAGAAAATATTGTAGTTTCTCGAATTTATTAACTCTTTACACTGCTCGAGACCAGTGGTGGCTCGTATAAGCACTGCGGAACTGCAGCAACCTGTATTTCCACTCGATATTATCGATAACATTCAATATAATGAGTCCTTTTTTCCTTAAATTCTTTCTTTATACTTGTACATTATATAATTCCTTAAGCTTAATGTATGTAGCCATCCCCTAGTTTATGAAAAAAATACAAAAATCCTTGAATAGAACTGTGCGCTTCACAGTTCTAGCGACGTGGTGTTTGGCTGTTGTGCGCATGCTCACATATCCGAGATAGGAGGCTCTACGCTAGGGAAAGAGAGCACTGTCGTTCATGCAGTGCCAACCCTGGTGTACTGGTGAAAGGTAGTGTTTCTTTTTAACTCCGTGTATGCTGTGCTTAAAAACGTGTTTATATTCTTGAATGTGATAAAGTGTAGAATTAAATTATTATCCTGCCTCCAGCTACGGTGTTGCTGCAAGGATTTGATAAATAGGGCAGATCCCCCCCACCCTTATTTTGTGATTTGGGGGGCGATTTTTGAAAAACAAGTGGGAATTTGTGGTGGTGTTCAGTGAACAAATTAAACACACTATCCGGCAGTGGCTAAAACGCGAACCGATGAAGTTTATGTATAAATTTTCTTTTTATATGCTTGTTTCCTTTTACGCAATATTAAAACAATGGCTAAGAATTTTCTGAAGTAGCACCCCCAACTAATTTTATCTACGAGCCGCCGCTGCTCGAGACCCTCAATGAAATGTTTCTCCCAGGTCCTGAACGATGCTGCAACTGCTGAAGATGCGACATGACCACATCCGGGACAAAAGCATAGGACTGATTATCATAAAGCCAATCACCAACACTCTTAAACCCTTGGCCCACTGACATGCGATCTTTTCGCTCTTTCTTTTCTGCATCTACTACTGGGTGATCCTGACCTTCAGAGATGGTTCACTAACTCACTCGTCTTTTCTTCTCCTCTCAACGACCATATTGTGTCTGCACTAACAACTATTCCTAATTCGTGCTCAGAACATCAGCCTTCTGGAATGTCTTCCCTGTCCATGTTTTTCTAGTAGTCATCGACTTTTAGTCATTCAAGAGAAACATCGACTGCAAATAATTATAAATAAATAAAATAAACCAAAACTGTTCAGGAGTTTTCTCGAACATTGGTTCATTGTTGGAGGCATCGTTTTTGTTTTCATCTCAATTTGTAAGGTTGTTCTGGAAAGAACCATCCTTTGATGTTTCTATTTTTAACCGGTGTCACGATGTTAAGCACTCTGGAACATTTTGTGAAAATGCATGTCGATGTATTTGACCATAATCTAGAAGGAAGTGGCCCAGCATGGCCGCAGTCCAAAGACTGGAGCCAGTAAAAGAATAATGTTACTTTAGAAGACGGTTTGGCCTCAAGTAACATCGTTTAGTTTGTTGAAGTAGTGTAGCAAAATACTTCTTGTTAACTTATTGTGCACCAACATTTTCCTAATGTCTCTAGTGAGGTTGTCTTTGAGAACTTTTCAAGATGGAAAATGTAATGATAGGACTCGAGAAAATGCCTGAAGACTCTACCCCAACGATCCTCCCAGGTACAATGGGCAGAGATGGATGGATGGATGGCTACCAATTAACAACCAAATTTCTTGCTCAGCATACTTGAGCATGCAAATATAAACCTCGCTTTTAATGATTCAGTGTATCCCCAAGTGATGCGAACTGAGAAACAAAGATTTTGTACATCCTCTCATTTAAGATGCTTCTCTCAATGAAATGCAAATTATGCGCAAACATGACATCATGATGGTGATTTATGAGTTGGAAAATGAATATTTTTTCACTTAATTTGCTTCAAAATTTACAGTATTCAATTAATGACGGATTTAATAAATAATTAGACGACCAGCTCCTGGAACTGAACTAAACATTCCAAATAAACCTTAATGTAAACTAAATTCACATTACATTCTTTTAACTGTGCAATTAGCCTCTTTGTAATTAGAAATAGTCAAATATAATTATAATAAAACCTATTCAGCTATAATTATTCAGAGTTTGTGTCAGTAAGGTCCTCAATACCACGATAACTAACAAATAATAATAATTGTGGCAAGTAAGAAAATAATAATAATAATAATAATAATAATAATAATAATAATAATAATAATAATAATTGCAATAATAATAATATACAAAATAGGAAATCGTAATTGAATGACATTGTGGGGAGTCTCAACATACTTTACCTCCAAATGTTAACATATTATATCAATTTATGGGAAAATTAGTTTAATTTGCAGCAAAAAAGATCAGTTGTCGTCAGTAAATACAAAATACAAGAAAATAAAAGATATACAGTATAGCTATACATCTTGTAATTAACTCATGTCCTAAAGTAACCGAGTCAAAAGTATAAACGATCATTATAATAATTTGTTGTAGAAATCAGTGTCTATAATTAAATCATAAGAAAACATTACAATAATATGATTTGTTCTCATTTGAAATAGCTCTATCTTTTTTTTTTTTTTTCCTTCTTATCCATCCCTGCTTGTGAAGAATGGTTATATAGAATGATGGTGTGGGTTGCAATCTAATGGAACAATTACAAGGTAATGCGATCTTCTCAGTTTGCAATTAGATGGATCATCATTGGAAGTTAATTAATGGTTCTAGAGCCACATTGACGGGATTCGAACTGTCAATCTTTCGATCGTTGGCTCAGAACTCTTATCAACTCTGAAACACTATATTCACACAGTCGCATTCATCTGCTTTAAAACCGTGTTAAAATCGTCAACTGCTAGGCTGTTTGTTGATATTAAAGAGCAAATATTATATATTTTCCTTAATTTGTTGAGGAAAGGAAGATGTTTATTTTAGGGAAAGAAACAGATGGTACGAGTCTACGTCGGTGCATGGTGTGTGCGTGTGTGTGTGCGTGTGTGTGTGTGTGAGCGTGTGTTAAATAGATTTTGAAGAGGGGTGGAGCTAAAAAGTTAGATATTATAGTCACAGTAAAATGAATAAAACGGACGTTAAAAGGTGTGGATTTCCTGATGTTATGATGTGCGCGATCTACAAACCGAGGTAGATAGATCATCCAATAAATTGCAGTTTGAGAGTTTGTTATTAACCCTGCAAATAGTATATATTCAGTACTATTAATATGACTATATTAATATAACGATTAAGGCAGCGAGCTGGCAGAATTGTTACCACACTAGGCAAAATGCTTTGCGGCATTTCGTCTGTCTTTTTACAAGTCTGAGTTCAAATTTCACCAAGATCAACTTTGCCTTTCGTCCTTTCGGCATCGATAAAATAAGTACCAGTTGAGTACTGCAGTCGATGTAATCAGCTTACCCCTCTCCCCACCCCGAACTGTCTGGCTTTATGTCAAAATGTGAAACCAATGTTTATATATTTTGTGTTGCGGCATATTGCGTGAATCTTAAGAAAAAAAATCCTGTTTCTTTAATGCGATTTTAATGACGATAATAACATGGAATTTCTCGAAAACAAACCCGAAAGAAGTGAGATTCTCTGGGGAATTTCCCACAATAAAAAATATGGGCGGCTTCTTTATTTGTAGCTGGTAAGGATTAAGCGATTAAATGTTAGCGATAAGGAAAACAGCGAAGATATAAAAAATAAAGGTGTAAAGCCAATCTTAACTACGTTATAGGTCTCTTGGCAAATCATTGGACATCATGAATGTCCATGGGATTGCACCTAGAAAATTCCGTGTATATGAGAGAGAGAGAGAGAGTGATGTCTAAGTGGTACGCTCTCTCACACACACACTCACACATACATACAAAAAAGATGTATTTATGTATGTAAGTATACATGACAACACCCTCCCTCACTCACTCTCTTTCTCTCTCTCTCTCTCTCTCTCCCCATACACACGCGCGCACGCGCGCACGTCCATTTCATATAGACGTACATACATCTTACACTTCCTCCAGTCTTTCACTTTAAAACAAAAGTAAATAAATAATAAAAAAATATGGAAATTAACGAACAATCATATGGTCCCCATATGATCGAATTTTGACAGTTCTGAGGGGCATACCGAAACACTGTTCTATAACACAAAATATACAAGTATACGAAGTTTGAAAGTGTTTCGGTACCAAAAACACTACATAAAACATAAATGAAAAGCGGTGCCCGTCAATTCAGAAAGATTTTAAAATTACACCTGTAGACAGGGGCGGACTGAGCCATCGGTCAATCGGACACTGCCCGAGGGCCCGGAGCTCTGAGGGACCCACACACTACGTGTTATATCTACTGATATCAATGCTAAGGGGCCCGGTAAACAGTTATGCCCGAGAGCCCTTAATACTCTCAGTCCACCCCTGCCTGTAGGCATAAACTCTAATTTAATTGTTACTGATAACATTCAACAAACTGGAAGCCCTTGGACCTGGCTCAAGTGACGAAACATATAGTGCCTTGGTACAATGTTTCGTAATTTTTTTTTTCAGACGTTATGATGTAGTTTAAGGAAGATTTGGCTGCTATTTCCAGCATATCGAGATACCATTGTTGTCAGTGCTGCTCCTTATAGAGACAGTGGTGCAGCTTCCAATACGAGGTTTCCGATTAGTTAAAGTTATGTAACTTTAAATGCTTAAAACTTTTTATTATTAATTTCTAATAAAAATCAATGTGATTTTCGTCAACATGCAAAACTACTTTAATGTAGAAAATTTGAAAAAAAAACCTAGTGAAAATTTGAAATATTTCATGTGGTTGAAAGAAATTTAACAGGTTGACCTGGGGCTTAGCAATAACTAGTGATAATGAGAAGTAAGACACTCAAGGAACTCAGATAATTGTTATTTCCAGCATCGTGTTTTATCGTAAAATCGTACAATGAAAGACGATCGCGATTTTTATTCAAGAAAAAAATTGCGTCTTTCTGAAGCAGTTTTGGAAAAAATGCAGAATAAGAGAAAAGACAATGAAAGGAAAACAGAAATAGGAAACGGATACAAAATGTGACAAAAAATATAATAAAACAAATAAAGAAAATTTTAATTAACGCAAAACATAAAAATTTTAATATTTTTAAAATAAAAGGAAATAATTGAAAAAGAAAAAAAGAAAAAATAATTCAGAAGAATAACGCAAAAGAAGAACATACACACACGAGGAAGGAATGACAGCAAAATAGGAAGACAGCTTGAAAAATGATCAATGAAAAATGTTTTGTTTTTTTTTAAATATATCAGGATATTTACCTTCGGGTTAATTTATGATATAGAAGAACAAAAACTGAACCAACAAATGCGGTGAAGACGAAAATTGTACTAATCTCTACTGCCATGGGTGTAAAATTATTGTACGGAATAAAAATAAATCCAGCTATTACGATCTTAGTTTGACAATCTTTTATCCCTAAGTGGATAAGAAGAAAAATAAAATCTATATAAGTAGAAATTTCACCGCTAAATCTATAAATAGAAATTTCATTAACGCATATTTACTTCACAGTAAGAGGAGTGTCAACCAGCAGGGCAGCATGAAAAATGTATAAAAACTACAAAAAAATACAAAGGAAGGTTGATTCTGGTGACTAGTGTGAAAAGATTGAAGGCGTGTGATGTCCGCTGTGTGGAGGTCATACAGGAAACCAAGTATTTTCAAAGCGTGCTTAAACGAATAACATTATAGTTTCCACACCCTTTTCCCTCATATATTTCCTTGATATTTATTATTGCTCCAATCGGATCCAGAACATACCACATGAGGCGTGGTACTTACAAATGCCCGTTTTTTGTTTTGTTTTTGTTTTTCTCCAATTAAGAATTAAATAAACCACTCCTTTTCTTATGTTACCCGGAAATTAGGAAAATTGGTTTACTCGCAATTATTTCCAAACCAACTCACTCCCATAAAAATAAGATCACCGTTCACTTTTTAACAAGCTTTCACATAATATCCTTTTCTACTCTAGGCACAAGGCCGGAAATTTTTGGGGAGGGTACCAGTCGATCAGATCGACGCCAGTACGCAACTGGTACTTAATTTATCGACCCCGAAAGGATGAAAGGCAAAGTTGACTTCAGTGGAATTTGAAATCAGAACGCAAAGACAGACGAAATACCTGCTAAGCATTTCGCCCTGCGTGCTAACGTTTCTTATTTCTTTACTGCCCACAAGGGGCTACACACAGAGGGGACAAACAAGGACAGACAAACGGATTAAGTCGATTATATCGACCCCAGTGCGTAACTGGTACTTATTTAATCAACCCCGAAAAGATGTAAGGCAAAGTCGACCTCGGCGGAATTTGAACTCAGAACGTAGCGGCAGATGAAATACCACTAAGCATTTCGCCCGGTGTGCTAACGTTTCTGCCAGCTCGCACCTTAGCTTTCACATAATATCATGCACTTGCAACCCAAAGATCTCGCACCAGAAAAGCCCTACATAGTCGCCGAAACAAAAACATCGCAAATATTACTGAATGGAGACACTACAACATAGCCCCACATCCATCTCTCAACAGCTCCAAAAAACACTATCACTGAAGAAACACAATTCTATACCGTTGTACTCCTGAGCAAATCCTTACTGTGATCATTGTTATAATTTTTATGAAATCTGCCTGTCTGTAACAACTTCCTGTTTGATTTACAACTGCCCTTCTCTCTCACTCTCTCCCTTCCTATCTATCTATCTATCTATCTATCTATCTATCTATCTATGCACGTATGTATGTAACCCAGAACAACCTGTTACATAGCCGAGCCGTTGACGACTAAACTGACAAACCTACTTGATATGAAGGGTAGTTTTCGCAGGACAAAAAAAAAAATCAAAATTAAAGGGTGGGTGAACTTAAAGTCAACGGCCACCCAACAGCTGGGAGTGTAAAAACCCCTAGCTTTTGTTTAGATATCCTTTTAGGAGAAGGAAATTCCGAAATAATACCCGCCTCATTGTGAAGCCAGGTATCTTGATTCTGTTTGTTTCTGGACTACTTGGCTTTGTAGGTGAGAGTCTTCGCGATGTTGTTCAATCTGTTATTGATTTTATATTTCAGCCCAGGCATTGCTGATAGTCATTGCCTTTATCAAAGATAAAATAATATGTCAATGATGGTCATATTCATGTACGAGTTGGCAGTAATCGAACTGATTCATTGATAGTTCCATTTCAGTTCCTCTGAAGAATGTGTAGCGGTACTACTAAAGCAGCGCGGACCCGAAGGCGCAGTCGCGCGTCCGCGCTAGCTAGTCGTGAGTGGTCGATCCTAACCGTAACCCTATTCCTAACCCTATTCCTAACCCTAACCCTAACCCTAAACACGTATTCATTAGGGATAGGGTTAGGGTTAGGGATAGGGTTAGGGTTAGGGACAGGGTTAGGGTTAGGATCGACTACTCAAGACTAGCTAGCGCGGACGGGTCCGCGCTGCTTTAGTAGTACCCGTGTAGCTTCACAAAGACAAGCAGTGACAGCGTTCTATAACTATTTTGTTTTAAGAATGTTATACTCAGTCCGAATATGCTTGATGCACGTTCGAACTAGGGAACAAGCTAATCACTGTGTTTTGTTACGGAGAATATATCTCGCTTGTTGACAGATGGTGTGTGTACACCTAGATCAGCTCTTAGCGCCATCTACCTAGACTGTGACTGCTAGTATTTCGGAATAGTTATCTCCTTATCGGTCACAGACACTTGGTGGAAGACACAATGAGCTGAATTAAGAGATTACCTCTCTTATGCTCTTCCAGTCACCGTACGATGACTGGCAGCGCTTTACGGCGGCTCACCGTAAGTTAATTACGGAGAGTGAGCACTAAGCAGTGATAAGTGAAATTGCAATGTTATCATTCCGAATATATTTGACGCACGTTCGAACTGGGGAACAAGCTTATCACTGCGTTTTGTCACGGAGAATATATCTCACTTGTTGACAGATGGTGTGTGTACACCTTGATCAGCTTGCAGCGCCATCTACCTAGACTGTGAATGCTAGCAGACGACACAATGAGTTGAATTAAGAGATTACCTCTCTTATACTTTTCCAGTCACCACACGATGACTGGCAGCGCTATACGGCAGCTCACCGTAAGTAAATTACGGAGGGGGAACGCTAAGCAGTTTTATATCGAACTCTCAACCAATACACACACTCTTTCTCTCTCTCTCTTTCTTTCTCTCGCTCTCTCTCGCTCTGTCTTTATGTATGTATGTATGTTTTCTTCTAGTTTTAATTATTTGAAATCTTCCTGTAGGGAAGGAGCTGGTTTCTAACTAAGATACGAAGATCCGTCGTTAGAATGCAGAAAACAAAGACAAATTCACAATCTGAACTTGAGAAAAAGTTTGCATATTTTTACTGTTCCGCTTACAGATTATATTTGTAATTTGTAGGTCAGTTATTATCAGTATAAATGTGAATTCTGAATATAGAAACCGAGGTTTCGAAACAGTTGTCCTCTCCCTCTTTGATTTTCGAGGAGATATTCACATCAGCAAGGCAACTGACCTCTATGGCGGTATATGCTTTTTTTGTCTATCCCAAACAATATCCAGACGGTTATGATTGCATTTGGTAAAAGTTTTGAATGGAATATTCCACTAACATTCTTTGTATTGATGTTTTTGTATGCATTCATAACAGGGGATTCTCTATATTTATCCCAAGACAATCTTTTTTCGGATGGCATTGTTTATTGTTTTAGCGGCATCGTCGTGTCGCATTAGGAGGTAGTACTTTGATGCCAATTTTGAGCAGCTGCCAATCACGTGTGATGTCTTCCACGGAAATATGGCATAATTAATCAGAGTTTGGACGCCCTCCATCGCAAGGCTACTCAAACAGAACTGTCCGGGTTTTAATCAACAACTTTGCTCCAAGTGCTTCGTCCGAACTTTCAAGATCAGAACTGCAGATTTCAAGAATTACTTTCTTGCCTGTGTTTCGCTACAGGCATCAACCTGCAGAGGTTCAGTGTGGCATAAATCACATCGACCACACTATTTCGGCGGGACTGGTAATGGCTTTGGCAAATCTCGTATTGTTGAAAGAAGAAGCGCATAGCAGAAAATGGACACATGATGGTAATCGCAACGTTGTAAGTATCGTATCGATGTCGCAGCATTGAAATAATCGCTAACTTTCAGTATCATTTTACAGCTGAATTATAGTAACCTGCGACATCGTGCTTCATGTATGATATGGAAGGGGAAAAGGCCAATTTTGTAATATTTAAACACTAAGCTCATTGATTATAAATTTACATCCAATGCTGTATGGTATGTAATTTTACGTATTTCAATTCACTAGCCTTTGCCTGTGGGCGGAGAATAGTTACCAGATCTTTTGCGAATGGTGTCTGCGAAGCTGAGTCGTCTTATCCAGAGTGACATTAATCTCTCATGTTAACATCTCAAAATTCAGAACTACACACCAACTCTGTGTGTGTGTGTGTGTGTGTGTGTGTGATACCTTCAATAAGAATCTAAAACTTAGCCTGTTGTATCTTATGATCCAAATATCCTTATTACTTTTTCCAAACATGATTTCACTGTTTACAAAATATTTAAAATTACTTCAACTTAGAGAAAACAAGGACGATCTTATACTCTTGTTAGAGCGTCGAAATATATGTATTGCGGTATTTATTCTGGCACTTAACGCTCTGAGTTCAAATTCCACCGAGGTCAACTATGCCTTTCATCCCTCCAGTGTCGATAAAATATAGCAGCATTTAAAAACAAGGATTGAATTAATCGGCTAACCCCATCCCATTAAAATTGCTGTCCTTATGCTTAAAATAGAAGCAATTATTAACAAAGGTGTTTGTTTGGCAAAAATGGTAGAGTATCGTACTAGACGCTAAACAGAATCTAATTTCCGTTTTACATCTGTGGTTCAAATCTCGTCAGGATTAATTTTATCTTCCATTTCTTTGGATTGATAAAATAAATAAGATTTAGGAAGGGAGTTGGATCAATTTAATCCGTTACATAATCACTTCTTCATAAATCTTTGAGATTGTGATAATTAATAACATATACAAAAAGTTAAAATGGTGCACACAATAAAATACTGTTCTACGTTTGGGAAGGAGCAACTACTACCTATATACACATTCTAGATCGTACCCCCATAGAAGTCACCCAGGTGATTGACAAGTACTCGATTGGTACTTAAATAATTGCCAGGTCCTTCTCCGTGACAGTTCAATCTCTGGTCTACAGATATGCAATCTTTTCACTCTGCCTTTTCCATTGCTAGTTACAACAGAAGCTTCTGGACTTCACATCTATAATGTGTCCCCAACTGGTGAAGCACTATCTGTGATTCAAGAAAAACTAGTGACAGACATCCATCTAAAAGAACGCACTAGTATACCAATAAGAAATCTGATGAAAGTGTTGATCTTACGTGTAGAAACTACCTACTTCAGTATGGATACTGATATATATCGACAAGAAGAGGCTTTAGCTATGGGTTCGCCATTATCACTAATAATAGCCAATATATACATGAAATACTTTGAGAATTTGGCTTTAGGATCAACACCACTAAAACCAACTTTATGGCTGCGATATGTTGATGATACCTTTGTACTCTGGCCCCGTCAGGAAGATGTCCAATGGCTGTTAGATCATGTGAACTCAATAAAGCCATCCATACAGTTCACAATGGAAAAGGAAAAACACAATTAGCTAGCATTCCTGGACGTATTAATAACACGCACCAAGTATGGATTCAGGACATCCGTATACCGCAAGCCGACCTTCACTGGACGATACCACAACTTCAATTACCACCATCCATACAGTGTGAAGAGAGGGATTGCTCAGTGCCTAAAACATCGAGCAAAGAATATAAGTAGCGATCGTGATACCCACCACGAAGAAATGATCAAGCTAAGTAACAATCTATTAAGTAACAACTACCCCCAAAACATACTACCCACCCCAATTATGAAGAAAAGAGAGAATGAAACCGATAAACTGTCCACAGTCTGTCTACCCTATGTGAAAGGCTTCTCCGAAAAGATACAAAAGATATGCGGCCCATATGACATCAGGACAGTATTCAAGAGTAATACAACACTTCGCAAATATCTCCTTCGAGTAAAACCATCAATAGAAGAGAATATGACCAAAGACTGCGTGTACTCCATCCCATGCAGCTGTGGTAGGTTATATAAAGCCGAAACATGCCGCCCCCACGAAATAAGGGTAAACGAACATCACGAAGTTGTGACACGAGATATTGATAAATTGGGTATAGCTGATCATGTATGGAAAAATGGAGACCACCTCCCCTGGTGGGATGAAGTTAAAATAATGGATAGAGAACACCACTGGAAAATACGAAAACTAAAAGAAGCGGCACATATGTTAGGACACAACAACCTCCTAAGCGGACTGAGTGCAGATATGAATAGCATATGGGAACCGGTATTAAGGAAGGATAGGAAAATGTTAGGTTTATAAGACCTAAAATTCACTCCATAATTTCCCACAGGCGAGAACCCAGGATCGAAATTTCTCCAAGATACCTGATGAAGGCTGGAAGGTATATCAGCCGAAACATTGTGTCAACAACAAACAAAATGAGGACAAATATCCGTCAAATGCAAATAATGTAGATAATGTACATAATTCCTCATCTCTTAAATATAGAACTGAATGTGTCCCCAATCCCAGGTCTCGTACAACCTTCATTACAAATCCTTCGTCCTCAGATCCCTCAGGAATTCACTCCTTTCCTAAGCCTGAAGATCGCAATGGTGTTAAACTCTCATCACAAGAAAATTGGGAAATTGAATTTAAATACTCTACAACATTTATTGTATATTTTCATCTTCTCCTTTGCTAGTGATAGCAAGATCGAATTATTCGCAAGGTGAGGAGCGTAGTAACCTACTTGAGTTTATATTACCAACTCCACAAGAATCTATAATAGGGAAAGGAGGTCACTTCCAGCCTCAACACTGAATTCTCCTATGAGGACAAGTTTGTCAATATGATGAACTTCTGCAATGGCTAAGTATATGTAGTTGTAGAATTTGTCAGTTAACTGCTCAGAGCAGGGTATGGTCGGGGCATAGCAATTCACAAATGTGATAGAGGAATTTTTCAAGCTGAATAATAAGTTTCATGATACGATCATTGACATTATTTTGAAAGGACAAGGATTTAACAAGATCTGATTTAACGGCAACACTTACAGTTAATAGGCAGTGTTCTTTACTTTTAGCCATCCAAAAAGATGCATAACCACACCAAATTTTACTTGGAAGTTCCAGCCAGTTGAGTTTCTTTGAGTACAGTGATTCAAATGCTGTACTTGCAAAGACCACGCTAGATGAGTGTTACCCTACATTCTGAAGTAGAGTCATATATATTTCTTTATTGCCCACAAGGAGCTAAACGTAGAGGAGACAAACGAGGACAGACAAAGGGATTAAGTCGATTACATCAACCCCAGAGCGTAACTGGTACTTTATTTATCGACTGCGAAGAGATGAAAGGCAGAGTCGACCTCGGCGGAATTTGAACTCAGAACGTAACGGCAGACGAAATACCGCTAAGCATTTCGCCCGGCGCGCTAACGTTTCTGCCAGCTCGCCGCCTTGACTCTGAAGTAGAGTCTTATATTGGATGGAACGTCCTTTCGTTTCAAGAACCAAGATTATGATGTTTCTTTGCGAGCTTGTACAGATTTGGAGCAAGAGCAAATAGTTTTTTAGGAATCCTTTTCTTTCTTCCCGAGTTGGAAAAAGCAGTGCTCAATCTAAATAGACCTGTTTTGTCATGACACGATCTATGCAGTTCTTCATATGTTTCTACATTCATCCAATGATTGCCAATGGGTTGAGCTCAAGCCAGGGATTTCGGGCGATATCCTTCAATTTCCTCTTTCGTCTTCAATCCATCGCCATTAGACCAGAATGCATGTGGTATAGCGAAATGCTATGGCAGAATGTCCAGTTAAAAACTAATGTTAAGTCACATGATAATTGGAAAATTTTAAAATCTGAGACAAAATGAGATGCAACAAAAAAAGAAAAAGAGCATGCGCTCATGCAATGCAAATACATGTAGGCATGATTTTCACACGCACACACGCAAACATACACCCATCCAACACATACACACACGACGAAGCACTCAACTTGTGTAAGAATGCAATTAAATATACTTACACAAACATATATACTCCTATACATATATACAACTAAACATATATATCTATAGAAATAAAATTACATATTTCTTCTTACATAGATATGTGAGAATATCAACGTGTGTGCATGTACACCCCCCCCCC
>NC_068984.1:24912661-24919019 GCF_001194135.2 Octopus bimaculoides
ACACACACACACACACACATATATATATCGAAGGAAATGAAAAATACATACATACATATATATGTAGTGAAACTAACACTTCGATCGCCATTGTATACAAAGAAGCCATCTTCTCTTGCTGTTATAAATATATTCAAGATCGGCCGTAGTAGAAAACAGATTTGCCTGTCATCATGTGACTGATTATTATTTGAAGCGGCAACTGCTTCATACTGTTCCCGCCAGAACGCAACCTGACCAATCACGGCCCCTAATAAGGTCACGTGATAGAGTATTTTTCTGATGCCTTGGGAGCCTACCATCAACTATAAATAGACCAAATTATACCCGGCAAATTCGTCTCGGTTCAGTTTCTCTTAGAGACTTCCGTGTACCACATAGATCAGCAGCAGCAGTTCCAGCAACTACATCAACAGCTTCGTTCAGCTACGACTACCGCCGACGTCGCCATCAGCAACACGACTCTACGACTACTAACCAGCATCATCGCCGCCATAGTCAACACGACTTTAACTACGAACTGCAAGATTCGTCAATATCATCAACATGATTTCTACGTACACCACTAACCAAACTACCGCGGCACATCTCTCTCTCTCTCTCTCTTCGATTCTGTTAGGTGTTTCATATTCACCACGATAAATAATAGACAAGAGTTCAGCCAGCGACGAACATCTGTATAACAAGAACCCGGCCCGGCATGGAAGCCACAACGTCACAACTAGTGATCGCTCTGCCACACACACAGCCTCAACTTCTTTCATATACAGACTCTTCCTATTGCGTACTCTAAGAACTGGTATAAATGCTCACACGTGTTACTGACTCTTTCTATCTGCTGTATATAACGCATACACATACATGTATCACTTACACACACTCTTTTCTTTATACGACGGCCTGTCTTTTATTGTTTTTATATGTCGCATTCACACTTACACACAGACATACACTTTAATGCTACAATAAATAATTCTGTTATTCATCTCATGCGGTTGTCTTCTATCGTCTTCATTACTGGCAATTTACGAACTCACTATGTTATCGTAGTATAACGTATTTATTTATCATAATTGATATAAATTTTTGTGTTCGACCGTGTGACACGTTTTAAATGAAAGGAGTCCTGTTTTTCCATTCGTCACCATTTCTCCTTTTTGGGTTCGCACGGTCGTTCTTACATATATATAAAGAGAGAGAGAGAAGGAAAGGAAATGAAAAATACATGCGAGTGTGTGCGTGCGTGTGTGTTAGGCAATGAGCATGAAAAGAAGATGATAATACAGGAGAAACAATTTTTTACAAATGTATTTAACACTTAAAAAGAAGGGAAGGGGCCTTGGTATTTTGGACCCTAGCAGTGTCCATGGGCACACGACACAGTTGCCCAGGGGCCCTACAGCGCTAAGGGTCCGATTCTAATCTATATATGATGTGGCTTGCTGTCAATAAATTAATATTATAGGGCCCAGTGCATTGATTTGCCCGGGAACATATAACGAATGCTTCGAAGACGGTCCAGGACACTAGCCCTTTTATATATGTATAGTACATACCGTCGTTATAGATAGATAGATAGATAGATAGATAACGGTGGCATGTAGTAATTAAAGTGAGAGGAAGAAAAATACCATTTATTAATTGTTATGGCCCTTATTTTCATCGTTACAATGTAGCAGACTAGTTGTAGTTGTGCAGAGGTTATTTGTTGTTCTGTTATGTATTCTGTAGATAGTTAAATTCCATCTTTTGTTGAATGTTAGAAGGCTGGTGGGAAAAGGAAAGAGAGAAAGAGTAAAAGAGACTAAACAAGTAGAGAGAGTAAAAGCAATATAGTCCCTGGCATAAAGGCGCTTCCTCTATCGGCACCGAAAGGAAGCAAAACAAAGAACAGGATTTGCTCACTATATTTATATAAATTGGAAAGTTTGATGTAGGTCAGAGAACAATGAAAAGTAATGAGTTTATCTTTCTTGTACTGTGCTTAAACCAAGAATGCTAACTTAAACAATAGAACCTAACAGTGACAGTTGACCTCCTAAGTTTCCTAGTGGAAAAGGCGAGAATATTAAGGAAGAGAACTTGTAGGAAAATGTAGATTCGGTTTCGGATCCTGGCTTATATAAACGCCAAAATTCTCTCCCTTCTTTTTAAATGCTAAACTAATATCGAGAAGTAAAAAGAACAGCAACATTTTGGAATTGTTCTCTGTAGTTTAGAAGGCAAAGTCATCTCTAATCACAAAATCAGTTATCGAATTCTACATCAATGATCACAAGTGCTCCCACTGCTTATCCAAAAAGTTCATTATCCTTAAACAATGCCTTTAAGGTGGTAAATTATAAATCGGTGCTGCCAAGAGAAACTTATCCTACAATCTTCCAAGCTACCTATAGGTTGATATTGTACCTGTTTTAACAAACCCTAAAGTCTCTCATACGTCTGCCCTTTCCCTTCCCTTCAGAACATTTTCATCTCTTTGCCTATGATTCTCTACTCTTACATTAACTTCCATCCTCTATGCATGCTCTATTATTACTAGTAGTATGATATTTTAAAATTCATCCATTTCTTAGTATTCATAATAAATTCATTGTACTTAAACTGAATTTACTACATACGTAGTAATATAATTACACCACCATCACTAGTTCTTGACCAGTTCTTACTCTCTGTCCTTGGGTTAGAGGTGGGTGCCTCATCTGGGATTCCACAGTCTGTGATTCTTTTAGTCCCTCCTATGGGATGCTGCGGTAAATGGGAGGGTCACTGCTTCCATAGCCGAACGGAACAAAACCCTGAAATATCGGGACCAGACAGTGAACTATCTCTCCCAACCTCTGGCGTTTGAGTCATTTGGGGGGACTGGGCCACTAACTGCGAAGTTCTTGTCATCGTAGGCAACTCACCTCACCGAGATGTCAGGTGATGCCCGTATTGGCGCTTGACTTTTAGTCTCACCCGTAGTAATGCTGTGAACGTGTTGGCTTGCTTCAATGGGTTCCGTTGAACCTTGTGGTGTGCGACCAATTGAAGCACTTTGTACTACATTTATGTTTTTGTCTTCTCTTTTTCCTCTCTCTTTTTTTCCCCCGCTTTTTTTCTTTTCTTTGTCTTTCTTTTGTGAAAACTTATGAAAGAATCATGACTATTGTTTAGGATTTGTATTTTAATGTGGTTTTGTATTTTTCATATATCATATACATACGTGTTATATATGCAATAAAATTACCCTCTAAACTGTCACATTTTGTATGATAGGTTATCTTGGACGAATTCCAATTTAACATTTCTTCACTAATCGCTCTCAATTCTGACCCTAACTTCACTATTTATCATAGGTAACCTATGTTTGTATTAAAAATATTGCTCTTTACGTATGTGTGTCTGCTTATTTTCTTGGTCGACCACCTGCTTGGTAGCAAGGTTGTGAAGGAATGCATCTGGTTTTCATCATCATCCTTTAAATCTTAAGAAAGTCTTGCGGATTTCTCCATTCCCAGATTTCGTGATCATTTGTAGCGCATGAATGAAGGAGTTACATTCCTTCCCTAAGAACCTACACTCAGCAATATTTTACTCCAGGCGGCCTTGTGCATATCTCGTTGCTCCAGTAATAATAGCTGTGAAACTGAAAAATGTACTTTGGGTACTGTATTTGCGAACTCCTTATTGTCCTCTTTCTCCCGTGTTTTTCTGGCCACTTTGGTGTCCAGAGGGCAGCTGATTTTCACACAATATGAATTGACCAGTTGGTTTTAACTTGGTGGCTGCTTTAATCTTTAAGTTACCCTAATATCCTTTTGACCAATCAGTCGCAATATAGTCAACTTTGTTTGTCTTTTCTATTTTCTTATTCTGTTCCACAGTGTTGTGGTCACCGCGTTACGGGAAGAAAACATTATTTCACAGTTGGCAGAAATGTTCTTGAAGCCTTCCCTTTTACTTTTGCACTACCTATATTTGTTGTCCGTCAATTTTCCGACTTTTATTCTGCAGGTACTTTTGGGAATCGCTTGTTCTTGAAGTACATGGAGGTTTCTTCGAATTTGGGTGTTATAAACTTGTCGGTACTCCATACCAAGTTTTTGATATGATATATTCCTTCTATGGCTTGTAACTTTCATGCCAATTACCCATGAACTACCTTCTCAGTGAGCTTATTTATTTATTTATTTATTTATTTATCTAGGTATGTGTACACATGCGTGTGCACGTATGTGTGTATGTATGTTGCGTGCATGTATGTGTAACAGTTTGAAACGGGAAGTTTCCAACTTACATATATGCACTAATATTTGTGTATTACATTTGTTGTCGGAAGTAAATTTGTAAAAAAGCATCGAAAGATAATGATACGATTAGAAGTTGTATTAGACACTCCATAAAGGAAAGAAATTTGACGTTTCGAATTTATGTCTTTCATTTTCCCAATGAAAAATAAATAAGGCTAAAATGTCAAATAGCATTAAACTAATACTTTTTATCGTCTTATTCATTGCCAATGCTGTAATAATACAACTGAGCATGTAAATATATGCGTACATACATATATGTGTGCATATGTTTGTGTGTGTTCCCACCTGATAATTGCGTTAATGTGGAACTCGATGCACCAGAAGAAATCCAGTTTACATAAAGCCATACGCTCTATAAAATAGTTTGAACTCTTTCTTTCTCATTCGTTTGGCAGAAAAAAAAATCAGTATTTGGATCCAGTGTTTGAATAGTGTGTGAGTGTGTGTGTGCGCGCACGTGTACATGATAGCCCAGATAACATTGCTAGTTCAAATAAATCTTATCTTCACTAATATTCAAGTTATTTATTTAAAATATATACACAATATTTACAATAATATACATTTGACAATAAATTCATTTGTGAAAATGATGGGGTTAAAAACTGGATTGTGAACTTCGACATGGCTACCTTTGAACTCCACGATTTCGTTAACCTTTTATGGTATTTCAGTATAGTGTAACCTTTTTCAGTATAGTTAACTTTTTATGGTATCTTAGTAAAAGCAACTTTAATATTCTTCTTCGGTTCCCGTGTGTTTCTAAGACGATTGCTAAACCTTTAATTTGATCTAGAGATCTAGCAGGTCTTGGATTAGCTGTAGGTCCATGACTCAGCTTTTCCTTCATTTTTTCAGGGGAACATTATCTTCGATTAATTCTCAACTGCGACTCTCCAGTATGGTGGTGTACCATTTAGCATGAAGATCAATTCTCGTTAGAATTGAAGCCGCTTGACTTTCAACTAAAACTTCTTCAGTTTGTCATGGAATCGCTCAGAATTGTATGTTTGGTAAGAGTAAAGCATCCTCCATTCAATTAGAATAAATCTGCACAATTCGCATGTTTATTTACTATGAATATGTTCTAAAATTTTAGAGTCATAAAATTTTAATGGCATAACATCAAAAATTTATAAAAATGTTGAAATTCTAAAGTTATAAAGCTTATGTAAATTACCTGTTATAAATAAACATCAGGTGAAAGTTTCATAAAAGTATTAGAGATTACCTTGGCTACATGTGCCGACTAATATCAGATGTTCTATGTGGATCACCCTATACATGTATGTATATAGACGTATAAGTACAGATAAGCATGTATGCATGTGTGTGTGTGGCGTCATCGACCAAATTATCAGATGTTATTATACATCATTGGTCACAATGCGCTTTGCATCGTCTTTAGCATTCAGATGATGCGACCCCGCTGACAAAGTGAGCAAGCCAACATACCTCCTGATCGGAAGGTTAGCTCGTCGCTGGGTTATCTATTTACATCTGAATGGATTGTGCGACGTGAAATGAAGTGTTTTGCTCAAGAACACAATGTACCGCTCGATCCGGGAATCAATTAACTCTAGTGACTGTAATTGTCACACCCTAACCACTGCGCCACGCGTTCAACCCCACCTCACACACATCCGCCTCCGAAAATGCTACTCATATTATACCACTGTACAAATTCCAACCCTACAAGAATACCTACTCCTAAACCATACACACACTTCCAGAAAACTTTTATAGCCTTGTAACATCCCAGAAACCGTACTTGGCGCCAAGAAGGAAAACTCTAAACCTAACCCTTTCTCAGTTCGTTTCGACATCTTTTTTCATACAAGCCACAAGGCAGATGTGTTTATTTACTTCCAGCAATAGAGAGCAGTCGCCATATTGTCTTCCATAACTGATAACTCTGAAGAGCGCTGGGTTACATAATTGGGCGTTTACTTAACATCCCGTTGAACCCCTAGTGCAAAACTGATTGGTAAGATCGGTCGTAATGGATATATACCACTTTATACTTCGAGTACTATATATATATATATATATATATATAT
>NC_068984.1:24919151-24925909 GCF_001194135.2 Octopus bimaculoides
ATACATACATACATACAAAGGAGGATGGAGAATTCCACATTAACATGAGTTATCATCACCATCATTTAACGCCCGTTGTCCATGTTGGCATGGGTTGGACTGTTTGGCCTGGGTTGACAAGTTGAGGGGTTGCATCAAACTCCAGTCTGATTTAGCATGGTTTCTACGGCTGGATGCCCTTCCTAACACCAACCATTCCAAGACTGTAATGCGTGTTTTTACGTGCCACCATCTCGGGTGCCAGTTGCGTGGCACTAGTATCTGCCACGACTACGATTTCACTTGGCTTGATGGGTCTTCTACTCAAGCATATTGCCGAAGGTTTCAGTCATTTGTCATTGCCTCCATCAGACCCAACGCTCGAAAGGTACTTTTGACGTGCCACCAGCCCAGGTGCTAGTTACGCGACACTGGTATCGGCCACATTGCCTCTGTGAGGTCCAACGTTCGAAAGATGCTTTTTACGTGCTACTAGCCCGGGTGTTAGTTACGTGACGCCAACATCGGCCACATTGCCTCCGTGAGACTCAACACTCGAAAGGTGCTTTTTACGTGCTAGCGGCACGAGTGCCAGTTACATGACACTGGCATCAGTAACGACTATGATTGGCTTGACGGGTCATCTCTAGCACGGCATATCGCCAAAGGTCTCGATCACTAGTCATTGCTTTCGTGAGGCCCACCTTGTCCAATGTCTTCCTGAGTCTAGCTCTTCCACAGGCTCCCTCTACAGTTAGAGATCAGCACTTCTTTACACAGCTGTCCTTGCCCATACGCATCACATGACCATACCAGCGCAGTCGTCTCTTTTGCACACCTCATCTGATGCCTGTAATGCCGAAATTTTCTCTCACTCTGTTGTACATGCACACGTACATTGCACATCCAGCGAAGCATGCTAGCTTAATTTCTTTCAAGCTTACGCATGTCCTCGGCAGTCACATCCCGTTTCACTGCTGTGTAGCATACCTGTTCGACACTGGCATCATACAGTCCGCCTTTCACTCTGAGAGAGAGGTCCTTAGTTACCAACAGAGGGAGGAGCTCTCTGAACTTTGCTCAGCCTATTCTTGTTCTCGCAGCTACGTTCTCAGAACATCCTCCCCCGCTACTGACATGGTCACCTTGACAATGGAAGCTATGTCCCTGTACATGGTTTGTACAGCACTTATCAACCACTCGTCTATCCCCAGTTTCTGCATTGACCACCAGATAAGGGATCGGGGGACCCTGTCAAAGGCTTTCTCAGTGTCAACAAAAGCCTAGTACAGAGGTTCATCTTTGACTAGATACTTCTCCTGCAACTGCCTTACCAGAAATATAGCATCAGTGGTGCTTCCCCTTGACAGAAAACCAAATTGCATCTCATCGAGACTAACACTCTCCCTAATTAGTTGGGTCATGACCCTCTCTGTGACTTTCATCACCTGATCCAACAATTTGGTACCTCTGTAATTATTTCTTAGACGTCACCTTTACCTTTGTAGCAGTTGACTATGATGTTACTACACCAGTCATTGGGTATGACTCCTTCGTGTACCACCTGATTAACTATATGGGTGACTAGACCATAACGCTACTATCTATTCGCTTTGTTGGTCCCTCTGTTGGGTCAGCATTAAGCAGACTCTCCTTCTCCCATGAGTTCTCTACATTTAGTAACCTTTCGTAGTGGTACTTCCAAGCCTCTCTTTACAGAGTCATTAACTGCAAGTGAACCATAATCCATGCAAACACACTTCTCTCCCACAGCATCACAATTTTCCCTGACACACTGTCTTGCAAACTGAGACACTTTAAGCCGCTGGTCCTCACGTTGCAGAACATTGGCAAACTTCTTCCTTTCTGCTTCACCCCTGGTTAAGTATACCTTCTTCCTAGCTTCCCTTCTAGATGCCTAATATAGTTCCTTGCTACCACCACCCTTTCAAGCCTGTTTCTTTGCTCTAATGGCCCTGTCAACTACATTGTTCCACACCATGTCATTCTAGGTTTGGTTGGGACTTCGCACCTCACACGAATTTTGTTCTGTGGATCTCAGTAAGTTGTCTCGTATGAACTTCCATTTATCCTCTATATTGCAAGTCTGTAGTTCCTCCTTCTTCTCATCAAATGCTTCAGTTAGGAGGTCCCTAAACCATTGACTATTCAAAGAATCCTTAAGCTCCCATATCTTTCTTTTCCAGACTGACATGCTTCTTCGGTTCCTTCGTGCCTGTAGATTGAAGTCACTAATGAATAATCTATGCTGAGGGGTACATTCTTTATCAGGCAAGGACTTTGCGTTTAAGAGCAACCGCGAATCCCTTTTTCTGGAGAGAATGTCGTCAATCTGGCTAACATGGTCACTGGATTTATAGGTTATCAGGTGACTGGTTGGCTTTCTGAAGTTGGTGTTGGAGATCATTAGGTCATTTGCATCACAGAACTCCAGCAACCTCGTTCCTTTCTCGTTTCGGGAACCAATTTCATGGCCCCCATGCACTCCATGAAAGACACCTGGGTGTGCCCAATATGACCATTGAAATCACCAGCTACGAAGATAAGGTCACGGTAATTTATCTTCGAAGTGGACTGCATAGGGTGTCATAAAAAAAGGGTGTCATAGATATAATAATGTGTGTGTGTAAACTAAAAGTTACAAATGAGTTTTAAATAACTTTCAAAGACAGTATTTTAAAATTTAAACGTATTTCTAAAATCTCTGGCTGTCAAAAAGAGAGAAAGGTAGACAGGATGGTGGGGTATAAACAGATTGAAGTTGATTGTGATTCAAAAAAGTTTTTATTAAAGCTGATGAACCTGACTTGTAACCAACCAACACTAAATAAATACAGATTCATTTATATATCCAATGATTTACTGCTGACACATTTTTAAGATGAAAACGTTGCCGAAATAAGGCTTGCTTTTATATGTTAAGTATAATACATCCTTTAAATTCAGCGATCGAATTCATCGACTGGCCGCAATACAGTGTAATTAGTAATATTTATCCCCACTTAAAAGCAGATATTGTGTTAGAACATAGAATACTATGATAGTTATCACAAGAGAACTTCTCATACGGACTTGTGGTGGATATAAGCACTCTTACTTATATACACAAGTCCATACGAGAGGTTCTCTCGTTGTAACTATCGCAGTATTCTGTGTTCTAACACAACATCCACTCTTAAGTGGGGATATTACGTTTTGGTATTAAAACTGCTTCTGTCGCTATTAATTGCTATTAATTTGAGAAGGAAGCTTTCCACATGGAAGATTGCGAGAATGGGGATTCATGTTATTGAGGCCCATGACGCTGAATGGACCCTATGTATAACCAATGACATATACTATTTGCATAACGAGCCGGGGAAGGAGCCTCGATATGGTTTCTCAACATGCTAGAAGTAACTACTGAATCATCCCCCATCCTTCAACAAGAGAAGATACGTTAGATACATTTTGTCTCAACTAATAGGATTGCCTTTGGAATGCTTTTGTGCATGCGTCTCTTAGATCAGAGTTCACCTAGAGCTAAACACAAACGTAAGTCTATGCCAGCAAAACTTTACTTCCGTAATCATATGCTATATATTCTCAAATACTATAAACGAAATTGTGAACAGGTATAAATATAATAGTTTTACCGACTGACTGCGAGCGAAGAAACCTTAAATACGTGCTGTGATCCATATTACTATATTCCGATGAATAATTTATAAGAGGCGGTTTGTGTGTTTTTGTTTTTTTTTGCGAGAGAGGGAGAGGAAATGTCTGTTGGCATCTTATGCGCCAGCTGTTTTCTATAGTTGCACATAATGCAAATGGCATATTTTCTCAATGTTGCTAGTCATCAAATAATTGGGGATATTCTTCGTATACACCGGTCGGTGATTTACGAGTACGAGCATGTGTTCATTAATCCAAGATAAAACAAGAGTCCGGTAAGTTTTATTCTAAGAAAAACTTCACAATACTGACAATATAGTTTTTTTTCCTTCTGCTGAATTGTTTTACAGTATTTTTTTTCTTTTTAAGCTTTTATTTTATTCTCATAACTTTATTACCCTTCTCGTTATTGTCTTATATCAAATAAAGAAATCATCTCGTAAAAAGTAATTGAGTTGTATTTTACCTAATGCTTCTTGTTAAAAAGTAGAATAAATATAAGGTGTTATAGTATTAATTAAGTTTATTTTCTTTGAATGTACCACAGTCATTTAATAATCATTTTGTGATGTGCTTAGTTATATGAAGGACACTTAATTCATTGACCAGGCGTTGTATAATTAATGAAGCTAAGAAAGAGGCGGTGTCCGTGGCCAGTGTTGTCTTAAGATATGGGTGTACTGGGCAGTTGCTCGTGGGCCTATGGGTCTAGAAGTCCAGTTCTAGTCTATGTGTGTTCTGGTTTGCTCTCAAATTCTATAGACAGCTGTGCGTTGCTATATCCAGGCGGTGGGGGTGGATCAATAATGTTGTTAAGACGGCCCTTGTTACGGTTTTCGCAGACCCTGCGAGATTGATGTTGTTAACGTTCCACTTTATCTGTTTACAAGTTGACGACTGATAAAAAGACATGTGCAAGGGGGATGAGTCGACATTCTAAAAAAGAATGGTTTGTGCGGAGCTTGGAAGTAGGTGGGCACAACGTGGGTGATTTGAGGGTATGTTGAGAGACATTGGCATAAGACCAGGATGGAACCCATTGTAACTGTAGTAGTAGAAAAGGCTGAGAGAGAGCACACCTGTGGCCTAGGCTGGAGCCTGCCTATGACTTACTTTATGATATTCAGTCGAGATGCTGTTATCTAGATACAGTTGAGGATGTCTGTGTGTTTAAGTAGCAACGTTCCGATGTAGGAGCAGTACTCTATTGTAGTTGTATTGTTGTTTATGGGACTCATTACACTCATTACCAGTGGTCTAGCAATATCTAAGACTATGAGCTTTTTCTGTTTTACGATTACATTATCTCAAATAATATGATCTTCCCGCTTTTTGTCACATATCCTCCCATTTCGACAAGTTAACGTTGAAAGTTACCGTATCAAGGGAGGCAACTCTATTTTATCTCGATTGTGTAGTTTATGTTACTATGTACCAAATGTTTACTGTACCAAAAATTAGATTTATTGATACAGATTCAAAATAGTTGAAAGTGTTAATTGTTGGAATCTATATTAATGGGGAAATGTTATAAAAAGGATTAAAATTCAAAGGCAGTGTGTATTGTTGCAAATATCGTAGCAAAGATGTTTAAATCATGGACAACTACAACAAAGATGGTGTTGCAAATTAATTTCATGAAAGTTTCTCTAACCTGTTGAGGTAACAGCTCATTTCTTGTGGAAATTAATGAGATTAATCATTTGCAGAGATGCTGTGGGGATTAGTGTAATATGAGCTTCAGGAGTTATTCCCCTTGCTAGAATATTTCCAATAATGTTGACCCATCTTGCATATCCACACTACTGGGTGACCACGAAATTTATAAACACTCATATCAAAGCTGAGAGAATGACTCCGTGATGTCCTTAAAAAAAATAATAAAAGGCGTTGGATAATGTAGTTCTTGTATATAAAATCACAGGAGGGTCATCATAAGTTTGTTCAATCACGGATTAGCTTGGAGCTTAAAAACAATCAGTAAAGTTAATACAGTGACACATTGTTTTTGGAAAATTTATGGACACTATTCGTCGTACAGTTTTGTGATGTAAAATGATGGAAGAATGTGAACATTATTGATGAGGCTTACTTAAAATATCTATTGTTATTTTTTCTATTTATCAGAAGCATTGTTAGGCAATAATATCGAAAATTCCAATGCTTCAAGATAATACATGATTGGTTCAAAACAATGAGAATAAATTAGTATTACATTTAATAAAGAAATCTGAATACTACAGGATTAAATTACATATTTTTTTTAAAAACACATACAGGCTTCTGCACAGGAGCACTAACTCTCAATAAGAAATGACTTGGGCTTTGATGATCTATCTCACTCATGTCAGCATGGAAAGTGAATGTAAAATGATGATGATGACTTGTTTCTTTTCTTTTCTTTCTTTTTGCAACCATTTATGGCAATGTTAAATTTTTGCTTTCAGGGTCAGTTCTGTGTTGAACCGTGATGTGAAGCAATTTGGTAAAAGTGGCCTCTTTGATTGTCGGGATGACACTTGCTGGAATTCAAGTGAGGTATGGTGTAAAATAATTGCTGAACATAAGAGATTTAATACTATATCTGTTGTTATTGGATATAAGTCAGTTTTTTTCTTTTTTCTTTCTTCTGATATGCTTTAAATAAATGTTTCTTCTCTAGATTTTTCTGGGCCTCATATATTTTAGTTATGCTCTGTTAGATCATCTTAATTTTATTTGGCACTGTTGCTTTAAACATTGGTGATCTAATTTATCTCATTCAACTGTTACAAAGGTAAAGGTGACGCTTTAGATACAAATAATTACAGAGGCATCAAGCTGTTAGATCAGGTTATGAAAGTTATGGAGAGGGTCATAGCCCAACTAATTAGGGAGCGAATCAATTTAGATGAGATGCAGTTTGGGTTCGTGCCAGGTAAAAGCACCACTGATGCTATATTTCTAGTGAGACAGCTGCAGGAGAAATACCTAGCCAAGGATAAACCTCTGTACCTGGCCTTCATTGACATGGAGAAAGCCTTTGACAGGGTCCCCCGATCCCTTATCTGGTGGTCAATGAGGAAACTTGGGATAGAAGAATGGTTAGTGAGAGCTGTGCG
>NC_068984.1:24926998-24936348 GCF_001194135.2 Octopus bimaculoides
GTGCGTGAGAAAACCCGGCAAGCCAAGTGAGATCGTTGCCAGTGCCCCTGGACTGGCTCTTGTGTGGGTGGCACATGGGATGCACCATTTTGAGCGTGGCCGTTGCCAGTACCGCCTGACTGGCCCTCGTGTGGGTGACACATAAAAGCACCCACTACACTCTCTGAGTGGTTGGCATTAGGAAGGGCATCCAGCTGTAGAAACTCTGCCAAATTAAATTGGAGCCTGGTGTTGCCATCCAGTTTCACCAGTCCTCAGTCAAATCGTCCAACCCATGCTAGCATGGAAAGTGGACGTTAAACGATGATGATGATGAAATTGGTCTGTAATGTAATTCATGAAAATCTACTGAAGTTTGTTACTACTATTATTTAGCCCTAGGTCTGACATAATTGAGTAGATCAAAGATATTCCAACGATGATCATCCTGTGAGGTTTTTTTTTTCAAGGTACATATTGTACTTAGGACCACCATATCCAGTGTGTCTTTTCTGTTTTTAAGAATGCACATTATGATTTAAGGGAAATTTGAATGGCATTTGTAGTGAGCAGTGGTAGGCAAGGTTCTGCTAATCCGCAAACAGCTAATTAATTTGTTTAGCAGATCAGCATTTTTGCTAACTTTGGAATCTGTTAGTGGACCAATTAGCTTCCGCTTACTTTAAGTCCGCTAATAAAATTCATATGTTTGTTCCTGTCTGTTGTGGGTATATCTCAAAGAGTCCGTCAGATATGATTGGTTGACACAGTGCAGCATTGTGCAATTCTGCAGTTTTGAGTTGTATTCATTTACAATGTTGTCACATTACAGACAGTCTTACAGTGTCAGCAACAGAGGTGTATGTTATTGGCTTATCAAGTTATCATCGCTTATCATTATTTTTGATTCATTTGATATTTTTTGTACAGTAAATAAAGTGTATGTTGGCTGAAAAACTAATGTTTAATTTCATTTGTTCATTTAATTATTTGCATACACCTTGATCATCATCTGATCTTGGCATGCTATACCCTTTTTGGAAAGCTCTATGTCTAAGCTACATGAAAATTTCAGCTCTCTAGGTATGTTTTTAAGGGTTTTAGAGCAAAAAAACCAAACCAAAGCTAAATTTGTATGATAAAAGTTAGTGGTTTCCAGTTAGCATAAGCTTCCACTAATTTTTTTACCTTTTTAACATTTGCAAAGTTAATTTTTTACTTCGCTGAGAGCGAAGCTAACTTTTTGCTTAGCCATGCCAACCACTGGTCGTGAGTGTAGTGACTGCATTGAGACTTCTCTGTTGGCTCGATGGCCAATGTTGTTTATTTCAGTAGGTCACTAAATAAGTAAGTAAAGTTGCTTTGCTAGTGGGGATATATTTAAAGCTCATTGCTGTAAACTAACCAAACATTATATACTAAGATTTTGACAGTGAACTACACCATCCCGTGGTATTTATTTACAGTTAGGTAAAGTAATCCCATGTGCCTTGCTTCTCTTCATTGCCTTAATTGTTATCTTAACTAGCCTATAAGTTTGGTAGATGAGTATCAATGTTCTACTGCTTCTCAGAAAGAGATAGATTTGCTGGGTCATCAGTCTCTAGCTAATTCTGTACTGCTTCAAAATGTTATACTCATCAGGCAATTTGTTTCCTTTTTATTAATATATGTATGGTTTGGTCTGGCTGAAGGAGCTTTATCTTTTATTTTTACTCGGTTCAGTGATTAGACTGCAGCCATGCTGGAACACCACCTTGAAAAATTTTTAGTTGAATGGATCAACCCAAGTACTAATTTTTATTTTAGGCCTAGTACTTGTTCTCTCAGTCTCTTTTGCCAAACCCCTAAGTTAAAACCAACACTGGTTTTCAGGTGGTGGGGGACAAATACAGACAAAGACATGCATCCATGCACATACACACACACGCACACACACACACACCTATATGACAGGCTTCTTTCAGTTTCCATCTACCAGATCCACTCACAAAGCTTTGGGTGGCCTGAAGCTCTAGTAGAAAACACTTGTCCAAAGTGTCACACAAAGGGACTGAACACAGAACCATGTGGTTGGGGTGCTAGCTTCTTACCACACACCTGTGCTTGAGCTGTGACCAATGCCAGCATAGGCTCTCTGAGATTAACATTGTTTGTTTTTAACTAGTATCAGTTTGGTATTTCTTTTTTCACTAAATTATGGACAGTTCAGTCTGACTTTCACAATACCTATGCTGACTTCATAGAAAAGAAAAAAACATCTTTTGTGTCCATTCTAAGGAGAATTGTGAGAGCTTATGGATTACCACTGAAACTGAGCATATTTTGTTATCTTAGATCAGTGATAAACAAAAGTAAATTTATCTCCAATATGCTTCCCTTCTAAGAATACCCAACATAGCTCTTAGATGGACACTGTTTTGAAAGCTAAAGTGACTGAAGTGGAAGAGTAGGGACTTTCTGAATACAAGGTTGAAAGTGTTATTTTCTTTGCTTGTTCAGCTTTCTAAAAGTATGTTTTATTAACAAAAACTTTTCTTTGTTACTCCACTCCTCTTTGAAGTCAGCACCCTTGCTGACTTTAATATTCTCGATTCTTCTGGATTATCCCATTCCTGCTACACTGACACAGTTGATGCAAAATATAAATCTTTTGTAATCCTTAACTCTGTATCATTCCCTATGTGCATAACCGATAAACACCCAGGTCTTCAAATCCCCTTGATCTCAAAATATTTGTGGAGATTTGGCTGCTATTTCTAGCAAGTCAAGCAACAACTTCCACAGACATAACAGTTGTTTGACCTCAACAGCAACCCCATCAATCTCCCCAGCCTTGGTGAATCTGTGAAGGTGAAGGACAGACTCCTTTCTTACCTCCTGACTGAAACCATACACAAAAAATAGTGAATTTGTATTTCTGAAACTCTTGCCACTTTTGTCATTATCAACCATTGTAGATAAATACATAATGCTTGTCTACATATCGCTGGAGGCTTTTTATAAAACATACTGTACTTACTCATTATTGTCCTAATTATATATGACTTATGGTGCTTACAGTAACATGTGGCCTCCATGTGTAATAGTGTGTAGGTTAAGGTTATTTTTATATTGTAAAAACTGTAGAATACTTTTGTTTTAGGAATATATCTAGATCACTCATCATCATCATCCATCATTTTGAATCTGGGTTTTGCCCCTGTTAACAGGGGTGGCTGAATCTACCTCAATGCCATAGCAACCGCCCTCACACCATCTTGCCCGGTTTTGGGCGTCCTCCCTTCTCAGGTCAACCCTCCCAATCTCCTCCTCCACCTGTCCCCTCCTCATTTTCCTCAGTCTACTTTGCTTTCGCTGTCCATTCACCTCGAACTCTGAGCCATTATAATAATGGCTCAGATTAAGTTCCTCATTTAACCTAATTTATTTCTACTGCTAATGAGATTTTATGGTTAGAGATCATATAATTTACTGCAGTTTACATCTTACTGTTTACATCGACTTATCTATAAACAAGAACTTGTTTTTTTTTAAAGTGAACCACAAAAAAAAAAGCTGTTCAACTTAAGTCAGAATAGAAAAATAAATATTAAACTGCTTCTATATTTTATATCATGATGCTCACTTTACGGTGATATTTTTATATTTTGTCAGGGAACACCGCAATGGATTCTTGTTGATTTAGGTATTCAAGCCGAGATTAAAGAGATTGCTATCAGTTTCCAAGGTGGGTTTGCTGGAAAAGACTGCTGGATAGAAACCTCTTCATCAGTTAATTCTAATGAATTAAAATATCTATGTAAATTTTATCCAGAAGATAATTCAACACTACAAATATCCTTTCTGCTATAAACTTGTGTGAGAAATTTTACTTCTGTTGGCAATGATTTTGTAATTCGGTTAACGATGTTATAATTTGTGTTCTCCCATCGTTTTAGAGCAAGCTACTTGGAAATTTCAGTGCATTATCTTATTTGCCCATTTTTCAACCTACTTCATTTATATCTCTTTGGTACAATTAGATAACATCAGTGGGAGAAATTGAATGACATTTTTCTCTTTCCTCTTGCTTTCTCACTTCTCAACTAATCTGCTAGCATTATATTGTTAATGGAAAAATAACATCAGCTAGCTAGGAATGAAATCTCAGAATTGTTTATTGCATGTCACACAAATATTTCTATTAATCTATATAATATAGATCAGGCCTGGCCAACTCAAATTACAGAATCAAGAATTTTTCATACTTTTCGTTTGTCTAAAATTATAAAATTGTAGGCTATTGCTTTATTCTCTTTCATGCCTTTAACCCTCCAATGCAGAGTATAGGCCACTTATAATTGAATTTCTTGTCGCATAATTTTTCGCTTTTGTACTTATACTCTGCCATGAATTTCTCTGCCTTTCTCTAGTTCCTTTTGTGTTGATCTACGCCACGAGTTCTTAGGCCTACCTTTCTTTCTATATCCATCCGGATTCAACTATAAAGCACTTTTTGCTACATTTGGTGTGTCCTTTCTAATTGTGCTACCAATTCACTTCCACTTTTTCTTAAATATTTGCTCCCTAATCGAAACTTGGTTCGTTCTTTGCCAGTACAGTACAGTTCAGTACAGAACTGAAGTGTTATATTATGGGACCAAAGGGAGTGCATAAGTTAGTTTCAAGTGTTTCTTCAAGCCTATTCTCTTGATTTACATTGTTAATGCCCTTTGTCTTTTTAAACTAACATTGCACAACTGTTTATTTCATAATGTTTTTGATTTTTCCTTAACTTTGCTCACATTTTCCCACTCAAAGAGTCACCTACAGCACAATTGATTAAAATAGTGTTTCATACAAGTACAGACTTCTATGGCCGAATTATTGTCTATAAACTGGATATTATTGGAGTTGATCTAACAGAAAAGTGATTGAAATGTTAACAGTTGGATTTTATAAATTTTTAAAAAATATTTAATTCGCCATGCAATATTGGTTTGACTTCATAGAACAAGCTACCATATTGGCTGAAATTATGTTGATTCAACCAAAACTATTGAGAATACATTTTTTGTGTTGGAAAAACAATGTATTTCTTCTCCATTAGGCTTGACTTGAAAACTGGAATGCAATATTTTCATCAGATTAACAATTAATTAAGAATGAGCAACAACAATTCGTAAGTATTCTGATATGAGAATTTCAATTTCAAATGTACCATGGGCTGATGTGTTAGTTTAAAGCACAAAGATCAAGAATTAGATTTGATATTTTTTTTTTTGTCAAATAGTTCTACAGATGATGTCACTATTTCTAGTAATGACCAGAGCAGAAACACATTTCCAGACACTTTGTTGATGAAAACCAGCAAAGCTGTACATTTGACTGGCAAGGAACAGCATATCAATGTCTCACAAATCATTGGTTTGTGTAGCATTATAAATTAACTCTATAAATTAACACTGGACTTTTAATGAAAATTTCAAGAAGATTACCTGTAAATATTATTACAAAAAGTAATAACAAACCTGCATTTATAAAGAAAATGAACGTATTTAATTGATTATGCATTTTTATTTGTCCATAAATGTCATTATTTTCAGGAGACATTGTAGTTCAAAATCTAATAACTTGTGCAGATGAGCTAGGCTCTATATAGTCATTTGATCTGCTTGAAATGGTAGCCAATCGCCTTCTAATGATGCTCTACCAGCTTTGAAAACACAGGAAGGATATTGCTGGAACACTTGATCATAAGTCTGTTCTACCAAGACTGACCTAGAGCTAATCTATCTGAAAGCTTTTTAATGGATAGATGCTTATAGATCCAGTTCATGTAAAATAGCTGAATTAAATTTTGAATCAGTATTTAGTCTAATTTTATGTTGTGAATCAATTTGGTCAGTAATATTACCAAAATAATCTGGGAATTATTCCTAATAGCAAGGTAGACTGGTCTGCTCTGCTTTTGAACAAAATATTGTACATTTTATAGTATTCCAATGGGTTTTATACCGGTAGCACTTACTCCTTCCAAGCTTCACTCCCCCTGATCCGCAACCACTGTTGTGTTTATCATCTTGATTTTTTTTATCAACCTTGGCTGGGCCACCTAGATGAAGATGTCTGATTGTTGAAAGACCCAAAACACTAAATAACCTCAGGAAGCATCACTATTGATGTGCCCGTATGCATGACAGGGTGATGTAAGGGAAAACATCCTACAGTATTTGTGTCTATCTTAACAAATTAGCAGAATTGTTAAGAGTGTCAGACTGAATGCTTAGCGGTATTCAATTTGGGTTCAAATGCTGCCAAAAGCAATCCAGTAACAGATTCTTCTCTGGATTGCACTTGCAACTCAAATGCTTAGTGTGTGTGATGCATTGTGACAAGACTGATCCAGACTCAGAGCTTCACTAAGGCACACATATCTGTGGAATACTCAGCCACTTACATGTTAATTTCATGAGAGAATTCAGTGCCTATACAGAATGAGTTTTTTTTTTTCTTTCCAAATAGAACAGCCCATTTTGTGTGTATTCTTTATCAAAACAGTATTTGCAGTTTTCTAGGTCGTTGCCAGTGCCACTAGACTGGCTCCCGTACAGGTGGCACGTAAAAAACACCATTTTGAGTGTGGCCATTGCCAGTACCGTGTGACTGACCCTCGTACCGGTGGCATGTAAAAGCACCCACTACACTCTCGGAATCATTGGTGTTAGGAAGGGCATCCAGCTGTAGAAACCCTGCCAGATCAGATTGGTGCCTTGTGGCTTGCCAGTCCTCAGTCAAATCGTCCAACCCATGCTAGCATGGAAAGCGGACATTAAACGATGATGATGATGATAAAATAAAAACAAGATATGTTTTGTTAGTAGAAAGTTTTATTTATATCAACACATCAACAGTTAAGTAACAAGGTTATATTGAACATGAGATACCATTATAAAGTGAAAGGAAAAACTTACAAGCATATTTTCTCTCATTTCATGAATATGAACAATTTCATTTCTTAAGAAATGTAGTAATGATTTTTTTAATTTTTAAAATTTTTTGCAATGATTAGTATAAAAAGATCACTTTAAAAAATATTTTTCAAAGCAAATATTAAAAATTTATAAAAGCATTAACTTCCAAAATAACTGTATTCAGTTTACACATGAGAAAATAAAGTTAAAATTTTTAAAGGAAGGTATAATCTTTGAATAAGACATGAAGCAAAATTTCATCAATGAATTTGATTGCTTTGTGATTTTTTTTTTTTAATGAGAAAATATTAATTTTAAGAAATTAATGCTTAGAGAAATATATCAAAAATGATTCAGTGGACTTTTTAAAAATATATCCATGGGAGAATCATTACAGAAAATGTTAGATTTGTTTATTATTTCCCTTGCCCTACTTTCATTCATTTAGTTAGACTAAAATAATTGATATAAATTTTTTTATATACTTAGACATACACTTATTTTTATTTGCTTAATTTATTACCCTTTATTTGATATTTTCTATAGTACTTTTACTTCTTTTTCATTATAAATATTTTCTTAAAATATTTATATTTCTTAAAACAGATGTTTTAGCTGGTGTTACCCAAATTTTTAATCAAGCTATAAAAAAATATACATAATTAAAAAAGAATGGTGGGGTTGGTTTTTAAATTGAAACTTCAATAATTTGCTTTGTTTGCAATGATGACAAAAGGACATAGAGAACCCAGAGGAATATAAAAAGTACTCCTGTGACCATCTTCGGGACAGTAGCACCACCAAGTTCAGCTTTACCAAAAATCTTCAGACTTCTTCTCATAACTAAAAGTAATATAGCAATAATTGCAAAAGTTGTGTAGATAATTACAGAGAAACCCAATGATCCTGCATCCACAACAAATATTTGGCCCTGAAAAACAAAAGAGAAATTGATAACTACTGTTATTTCTATAAATCCATCTTGTCTAAATACAGTGCAAACACACACAAAACATTAGATGGGTTTCAGCTTTGGGCATTACCATGCATCACCATGGTACATACACAATTCTTCATAATATAACACTGACCTTAATATAATTCTTTCATGATCTTATTTCTTGTAAATAATCATGGCTTTGGAGGGATTTAGTAGAATTTAATTTGTTTCATTGTTTAGCTGGTGTTTGAAAAGTCAATAGAAATCCTTTTTGGCAAAAGACAGGAATTTAGGACAGCTTATAGGTTATGCAATGTATTAAGGCAAAAAGAAATGTTTCATTTTGATAATTTAAAAGTTAATAATTACTAGTTGTCTGGGGGGATAGTTTCCATCAATAGAAAATCATTTAAAAAAACTGAACATGAAACTACTTATGTCTTGGAATACCATTTTCCAACAATGGTTGTTGGGTTTATATATATCATCATCATGCTAGCATGGGTGGGACAGTACCACAAAAGCCGGCCAGGCAAAAGCCTGCATGAAACTTCTGCAACTGCTTTGGCAGGATTTTTACAACTGGATGCCCTTCCTAACACCAATCACTCAGCAGAGTGGACTTAGTGCTTTTTATGTGGCATAAGCACAGACGAGGTGAGTAACTACTAATTAAAATTTTGATCTGTGCCATGTTGAATCTTAGGTCTTTGAACTCTAGACCATTCTTTCTCACTTGAAACTCTTCATGCTACTCTTCAACAGATTTTGCAACGAGAATCAGATTCTTAGCATATGTTTCCATGAGTATCTAATCATGAACTCCAGCTGTGTTGCTTTAAAAACAAGAAAGAATAGACTGTGGGGCTGACAATAAGGTCCTCATGAAGACCTACATAGACACTAAATTCTTCATTAAGCATGGCTTAACTACATGGCTTGAATAGCTTTTACTAATTGTACACATTATTTACTCCTGTTACACAAACATCAGGACTTGCAAATTCATCCAAAACATGGCATATACATATATATATATATATATATATATATATATCACCATCATTTAACATCTGTTGTCCATGCTGGCGTGGGTTGGACAGTTTGCCTGGGTTGGCAAACTGCAAGGCTGTGCTAAGTTCCAGTCTGATGTGGCATGGTTTTCTACAGCTGGATGCCTTTCTTAACATTAATCACTCCGAGAGTGTAACGGGGGCTTTTACGAGCTACCGGCACAGGTGCCATTTGCATGACACTGGGGTGCGTTTACATGCCAATTTGTGTGACACCAGTATCTATCACAACTGTGATTTTGCTCGGCTTGATGGGTCTTTTTCTCAAGCACAATATAATGCCCAAGGTCTTGGTCATTGCCTCCGTGAGACCCAACACTCGAAAGAAACTCGGCCACTTCTCCTCCATGAGGCCCAATGCTCATATATATATATATATATATATATATATATATATATATA
>NC_068984.1:24936726-24941104 GCF_001194135.2 Octopus bimaculoides
ATATATATATATATATATATATATATATATATACACACACACACTATTTTTTTTACTTGTTTCAGTCATTGGACTGTGGCCATACTGGTGCACTGCCTTGAAGAGTTTAGTCAAATTAACCCTGGTACTTATTCTACTGGTCTCTTTTGCCAAAGGGCTAAGTTACAGAAACAAACAAACCAGTACCGCTTTTCAACCTATGGTGGGGACAAGCACTAAGACACACGTAATAGGCTTCCATAGGTTGTCTACCAAATTCACTCACAAGACTATACTAATAGAAACATGCCCAAGATTCCACAGAGAGGGACTGAACTTAAAACTGCGCGGTTGCAAAGTAAGCTTAACTAACACAGCCATGCCCGAGCCTCTAGTTATTAGTTTATGGAAGTAGGGAGTGAAAGTTGACATTCTTCCATTTTATATTCTGGAAACAGGAAATGTGTACTAACCTTTAGAAGTTGTGTATTTATTATGATTTGATGTAAATCATGTCTTGGAAATACAGAGTTTAGATGTCACGCTAAGTTTTTAATTACTATTTCTGATTAGAGTGTGTTTATGTAAAATTAATAAACAATAGGTCTCTTAATGAATTTTACTAATTTGTGACTATGTAGACATAACAATCAGTTTGACAATGAAATTGAAATAAAACTCTTACAGAGAAAAGTAATCTTACCTTTGTGTGCCAATAGATAGCAGCTATTAGCCAAGGCAAACCTAATCCAAGAAATACGTTAACAGAATTACTGCCATTCACATTTCCAACAGATGCATCTGCATACTTTTCCATGAGAGCTGCAGTTCGACTAGCAAATGTATCAGGCATACTGGTTCCCAGTGCAACAAGGGTGATAGCTGTAATACTTGTATCAAGGTTGATTAAACAGCCGAATATACCAGCCAGATCTCCAATAATAGCAGTCATTAAACCAATAACAGCCAGTGAAACGAAGAAAGTTGGCCATCCTCCCCAAAGAGATGGTGGAGGCACACAAGCAAACAAAGCCTGAAAAATCACAAATCATAAATTAGATCATTTAAGGACATTTCTTACTTTCATGCATTTAATTAAACAAAATACTTGCTACTTCAAAAAGATCCATCTACTAGAGATGGGAATTCTTTAATGTTTTTAGGGATTTCTTAATCCTTTTCAGCAACTTTTATCTATGGAAGTATGTGAACCCATTGAGAGAAATGAAGGCAGTCACAATTAGCTAAATCATTAAGTCTTCAAACCTCCAAATAAAAGTCATACTTTATCACCATTGTTATTAATAAAGGCACCATTATAAGCTGTGCTTCAGTGAGGAGGTACATCTTACCAATGTAAATAGATAAAGCCATTTATATAACAGACATATACAGGGATGGCTGAAAGTCACCCGACAGTAAATCAAAATTCCATAAATACTATCTGTAATTCTTTATTGACTCGAATGGAAAAATATGTCACTCAAGGACTTCAGTTTGAACAATTTTCATGATGTTTCATATTTAGATGCTTTTATTAAATTCATTCAGTTGTTAAACATAAATAAATCTTGGAATTAAATGGTTTTGATTAAATGTAATAGCTGTCAGAGTGGAGTTCAAATAATATTGTTGCAAATCCTATGAGACTAATAAGTAGTTTAGCAATATATCCTTTGAATAATATTAATGCGCTTATTGTGTACAGTGTTGCACAGATGCACTGCAACTCATTTAAAAAGAATAAAAGTGGGGACAGAAAGAAAGCAATGAAAATCAAAAGTTGTTAAAAATTAGATTCACCAGTGACTTCCTAGCTAATACTCAGCTTATCCCCATTGAATTGGGGTGATGCATCTGATAAAGTCATACTCCATCAATCTAAATCATTGTCACTCAACTCTATAAGGTAAATCAAAGATGATGCTGAAAGAAGCACTAGAAAAGATGTCTTACCTTCCATGCAAATGATGCAAAGTGTAAAATATAGTCGCCTGCAGTAGCAGTTTCCAGGTCACCACCATTAACATTTAGTGCATTCTCAAACTGTTTACCCCAGCTGATAGTGTCTAATTGAAGGGCGTCTAAATTAAGTTTAGTCATGTTAACAATTCGACCGACCAAGCTATTGAATTCTGTAAAGATATGAAAAAAGAAAAAGGATGGCATAGCATGAAAACCATAATCAACAATTGATCTGAAAGTTCTGTTAAAACACTATTAGATATTGACTACAATTATCTTCTGTACAAGAGAACTTCAAAACCATTATTGTTGCTTTATCATTAGTCTGTATCTTTCTGCAGGTACTGTACTAAATCTCTGAGACAATTTCTGTTTTTTTTCTTGGAAAACAAGTATCAGCTGAGAACTGGAGTTGATGTAGTCACTAGCCCCCTCCCTCAAAATTTCATGCCTTGTGCCTATAGCAGAAAGGATGATTATTATTATATAGAGCAGCGAGCTGGCAGAATCGTTAGCATGCCGGGCAAAATGCTTAGCAGTATTTCGTCTGCCGTTATGTTCTGAGTTCAAATTCTGCCGAGGTCGACTTTGCCTTTCATCCTTTTGGGGTCAATTAAATAAGTACCAGTTATGCACTGGGGTCGATGTAATTGACTTAATCCCTTTGTCTGTCCTTATTTGTCCCCTCTATGTTTAGCTCCCTGTGGGCAATTAAGAAATAAATAATTATATAAGGCAGCAAGCTGACAGAATTAGCATATCAGACAAAATGCTCAATATTTCTTCTGGGTCTTTATGGTACGAAGCTCAAATCCCACCAAATTCAACTTTACCTTTCATTCCTTTGGGATCAATGAAATAAAATACTAATCAAGTACTGGGATCAGTGCAATTAACTTGTTCCACTTCACCTCAAAATTACTGGCCTTTTGCCAACATTAGAAAGAATTATTTTTATAGAAATGAGTAATATTCAGGAAAATCATTTTCAAATCCCCTCTTGAAACCATTTCACTTGCATTCTATAGTTAATGTTTGAGAAAACCTTTAATTTTACATCTCTATAAATGTGATGCATCGTGTTTGTTTATACGAAATAATTGTTGTTAGAGCATCAAACTAGCAGAATCATTAAAGAGTCAGAAAAAATACCTTGTGACATTTGTTTTGGCTCTTCACATTCTGAGTTCAAATCTCACTTTGGGATTGATAGAGCAAAATTATTACAAGTGAGAATCAAAACTAGGTTTTAAACTTTGCTTATCAGGAGCTTCTCCTTTATGATGCTTCTAACACTAAGTGTTCGATCTCTTGTAATTCTATTTATGAATCTAGTTTAGAGCTAAACCAGACAGATTCTCTACCTTTCTCTGGCTACTTATCAAATCCTGATCAACCTCAATGGATTAAACTTTACAATGGACATTAAAAGGTGTGTTTATTTGAATAGATCATTAAACAAACTTGTTAGATAGACTACCACTGAACTGGAATTACTTCTTTGAGGAAATACTTGAAAATGCTTACCTTCATCCTTAACTATGGTAACAATAGTTTTGGTAATTTTACCAAGTGTAGCTCCTCCGCCAGTTTCCAGTAAGCTTAGCTGGAAACACTCATCTTTCTCGGCTGTCTGAAAATAGAAGTAAGGCAGCTTATTGATCACAGTTGAATTATTGTCTATCTGTGTTTGAAATTCCTTATCAGTCTATGTTGTCCAAAGTATATTCATAACCTGATGACCCCTAGACTTCTCTGTAGCTTTTCTGTAGTCTTCTTCAGCTCACTAAAGGTATGTTCTGTGCTATGAACTGCCTATCTGATATATCAAACTATTGGCCTATGTGAGATGAGGTTTGGTATATAAACTATAGATTCTGAACTTAATGCTTGGGTGTTTTACTCTTTACTCTTTTACTTGTTTCAGTCATTTGACTGCGGCCATGCTGGAGCACCGCCTTTAATCGAGCAAGTCGACCCCGGGACTTATTCTTTGGAAGCCTAGGACCTATTCTATCGGTCTCTTTTTGCTGAACCACTAGCATCGGTTGTCAAGCAATGCTAGGGGGACAAACACAGACACACAAACACATATATACATACTATAACTCTCCGCTTATAGATATAATAATCGATTCCTTTACTATTTCTGTCTCCGATGAAGGGATGCATTGGATCTTCCCTGAAACAGCTGTAAGACTCTATCCATAAAATATATTTCTAACTTTACCATTGTTCTCTTTATCATTTTATATATTTATACATACATACGCTAATACACGACTTATAATCCCCAATCCTGTTCATACAACGATTGGGGCACAACTAGCCGGTATACAGCACTTACTCGGTATTACCTGTATCTTTGGGTTTGGTTAAATTCAATACCCTCCTTAACCTTATATATATATATATATATATATATATATATATA
>NC_068984.1:24941176-24962893 GCF_001194135.2 Octopus bimaculoides
ATATATATGACGGGCTTCTTTCAGTTTCTGTTTACCAAATCCACTCACAAGGCTTTGGTCAGCCCAAGGCTATAGTAGAAGACATTTGCCCAAGATGCTACGCAGTGGGACTGAACCCAGAACCATGTGGTTGGTAAGCGAGCTACTTACCACACAGTCACTCCTGCGCCTAATAAATAAGATATATAATATTTGACACGTAAAAAGCACCATTTGAGTGCGATCGTTTCCAGCTTCGCCTTACTGTTTTATCATCATCGTCATTTAACGTCCGCTTTCCATGCTAGCATGGGTTGGACGATTTGACTGAGGACTGGTGAAACCGGATGGCAACACCAGCCTCCAATCTGATTTGGCAGAGTTTCTACAGCTGGATGCTCTTCCTAACGCCAACCACTCAGAGAGTGTAGTGGGTGCTTTTACGTGTCACCCGCACAAAGGCCAGTCAGGCAGTAGTGGCAACGGCCACGCTCAAAATGGTGTATTTTATGTGCCACCCACACAAGAGCCAGTCCAGGGGCACTGGCAACGATCTCGCTCGAAAGATTTTAGAAAAATACACTCATCATCGTTTTGAAGTCTATTTTTCTATGCTTGATTAAATCTAATGGAATTTGTTGAGGCAGATGTTTTTTGTGTCAGATGTCCTTCTTGTCCCCCAACCTTTAACTGGTTCAAAGCAAAGTTATATTGCTTCTTTTAAATAGATTGTATTAATTAAAAAAGTAAATTTACCTTAGTATCATAAATAAAGACTTCAATGTTCTTAAGAATTTCGCCATTTTCAAAGGTAAGTTCACCTTCTCCACCAAAATAATCAACACCAGCATGAGCTGTCATGTCCTTTGTCTTCCATTTTACACTGACATGTCCATCAGCTCCATTTGATCTTTTTACAGGAATTTTTACTTTCCGAGAGCTTTCAGTGACAAGAACACTTGGTTTGGTGAACTCCAAGACTCCAGGTTCTGAAATGTGAACAATTTGCTTTTGATCAAATAACAATGGAGAGTTTCATCAGATTATGTATATAATAGATTCAATAAACCTTTGTATATTATATTATTTGTGTGCTACTGGGAAGAAGATAATTAACTAAGTAAGCATTTCATTAACTCTTGATTTAAAAGAAGCTAAAGATTTTTGGAGTCTTATTTTTTTTTCAATGTTTTTCTTATGACTGCAAAAATTTTATTAAAATTTTTTCATGATTGACATTTTATGAAACAGCAATAGATGAAAATCTAATCTTAAAACAGCTTTTAGATAAAAATAT
Organism: Octopus bimaculoides; assembly: GCF_001194135.2. Classification (NCBI taxonomy): domain Eukaryota; kingdom Metazoa; phylum Mollusca; class Cephalopoda; order Octopoda; family Octopodidae; genus Octopus; species Octopus bimaculoides. The sequence continues at coordinate 24,942,453 of NC_068984.1, forward strand.
CAATGTGTATAACACAATGTATATACAAATGTAGAACAGTGCTGGTTGTGATATATTGTCTCAGAGAAACTTCTCTTAGCTTTTAAGTATTAATAATACAGAGCTCACTCAGAATGTCATTAGTAGTGTTTCAACCTCCTCGGTAACAACCACACTCAGACACTCTGGACCAAGATGAAATCTTTGTTCCAATATGGCAGTCAGTAAACAAAACATTCTTTGGTATATGTGAAAGTTGGCCAGGTTAAAATTAAATCAATATACACACTTGAAGCAACATTACATTACAATAATGATGTATATATGACATAAGTTATATACAAACATAGAATCCTGCTTGCTGTGAAATTTTGTTTGAGAGAGGCTTCTTTTAAGAGACTCTGTATGTTAAAAACACAGAGCTGCAACAATCCCATCTATTATTCAGACAGTATATCTAACACGGCAATATCTTATCTGTCCTTCTATAGTATTTGAAGCAGTTTTGTTTGTTATTTCCAGCAGTTATTTCCACAAAGGCTCCCAGCTACCTTCTCTTTTGCCCAAAGGATACTTATGGCAGTCAAGGGCCAGTGAGAAATACATTTCTTGGCTATGGACACTATGCATGGTGAATCATCTTGTTTGTTGTTGACACAACGTTTTGGCTGATATACCCTCCAGCCTTCATCAGGTGTCTTGGGGGAATTTTGAACCTGGGTTCTCATTCCTAAGGTATTTTTCGATGTTGTTATTATTATTATTATTATTATTATTATTATTCAGATCACTGCCTGGAATCGAATGCAGAATCTTGGGGTTAGTAGCCCGTGCTCTTAAACCCCAAGATTCCAAGTTCAATTCCAGGCAGTGACCTGAATAATAATAATAATAATAATAATAATAATAATAATAATAATAATAACAACATTGAAAAATACCTTAGGAATGAGGACCCAGGTTGAAAATTTCCCCAAGACACCTGATAAAGGTGGAGGGTATATCAGCCGAAACATTGTGTTAATAACAAACAAAATGAGGACAAATATCCGCCAATTGTAAATAATGTACATAATTCCTCATCTCTTAAATATAGAACTATAATACAATACATACAATAAAAACATATGAATAAAGGAATCTAGGAGAAAAAGAAGACCAGAAAATGATTATGCAAAATACAGTCAATGAAGACAGTTACATCAAGAGGTGCCAATTTCTAATTGTAGAGGGAATATATGGAAGGGGTAGACCCAGGAAGGCATAGGGCAAAATGGTGAGAAAGGATCTACAGACATTGAGATTCATACAGGAGATGACAGGGAAGCTGGGACACCTGACAGTTTGCTGTGCTTGAAAAGACAGAGCAAGCTGAGTAAAAGCATGGTTGCCCTTGCCTTTTGGTTCATCTCCTGCAACCCTCTCCAGCTGAGCATCCCTTATCTTGTAGGTTCATAGGTGCTGGTGCCACATAAAAAGCACTCATGCCAATGCTGTGTAAAAGCACCCAGTACACTTTGTAAAGTGGTTGGTGTTAGAAAGGGCATCCAGCCATAGAAACCATGCCAAAACAGACATGAAGCCTGAACTGTCCTTCAGCTGGTCAGTTCCTGTCAAACCGTCCAACCCATGCCTGCATGGAAAATGGACATCAAATGATGATGAGCAGAACTCAGAAACAACATTTCTAGGCAAATTCACTCTTTTGCTTCCCACATGCAGGTGAAAATGTATAACGTGAGAAACTAAAATAGTACTTCTCTGATCGTTCTCAACCTTCTTTATATTTATACTTAAGGACACAGACATGGTTGTCTGGTTAAGAAGTTTGTATTAAAACCATATGATTCTAAATTTGATACTACTGCACAGCATCTTGGTGCATGGGGGAGGGGGGCTTATTTTCTCAAGTTATGAGTGGAATTTGCTACACAGAAACTGTGAAAGCCAGTCATATTTTACATGTATATATGTAAATCATTTGTTAATATCTTTTAATGAAGGATATGAAAACATTGAAAACTTAGTTCTCTTCAAACAAAGTCCCCTGTTCATATTTGTTCTACACTAAGTTACATAGATATTTCTCTGTCACTCTTGGTGTTGGAAATACAGTGAACAAATGATTTTGACTGTCAGAGGGTACACGAAATTGTGATGTAAAAGAAAATAAGGTGAAAAGCATTTCGTTGGAAAATAAAAAAACGAAATGGACCAGACAGAACAGAAGGAGGTATGTGAGGTGGAGAGTTGCTGAAGAGGTTACAGGATATGGGACAAAAAGTTTCCAATGGGAATAAAATAAGAACAACAATAAACAAGTGAAGGATGAATATATAGTGCATGTGTCTATTTGGCAAGAAAAAAAAATGACCATCCCAAAATATAACAAAAAAGAAAATGTGTGCATTTAAAGATATGAATAGAGTACATAACCTACCGTCATCATTAATGATTGTCACTTGCATGATATAATTTTTAGCAAGAGTGACTTCAGTGTTGTCAGGAAGAAGTGACAACTGAACAAAGAAAAACTCATCAGGTTCCCATTCAAAGTCATCAATAATCTCCACATAGACAGTGCGTAACATTTCATTTTCTTGGAATTGGATGATTTCATTCAAAGGTTTATAATCACTACCTGGTGTAGCAGTGCCAGGAACTGTTTCAACTCTAAATAGATTAAATGGACACCAGTTAATAAATCTGCATGCATCAATCAAAAGAAATATGTGTGACAAGAATAAAGCATCTAGTTCAGTGCTTAATTGTTTACTTTTGTTAAATAGGATGAAGAATCTATAGTCTGATGGGAAATAACTTATGAAATATATCTAATGAAACAATAACATTTGCTTGGGAAATCATCAAAAAATATGATTGATTTCAGTACAACTGTAAAACATGAGAGGAGGAAGGGAGACTACTGGGGAGTTGACTGATTCTTCCTGGATGGAAAACACATAAGTAAACCACAGTAAATATTGTAAACTAGACTTAGAAAGTTTACAATGAGGCTAATATTAACCTACAGTAAATACAGAATACAGATGAGGTAAAAACACATGATCAACAAATCAAGTACACAGAAAAACCAGGAGAGACGTACTACTTCTATACATGTTGGTATATACACAGAACTGGTTTTATCAGGAATAGAGATGTTTCAGAAAGAATTTAAAGGGGTATTAAATTGTACAGGGGGTCTCTCAGCAAGTAATAGTTATTAACAACTCAACAATTTAGATAACCATCAAGTCTTGGTTTTCAGTTCCCCACTGCTTATTATAGTGCTTGAACCTATGATAGGAGTTCAAAACTGGTTGTACATAGTAACTTCTGAATGCTGATGAAGGGAAGTTCCAAACAGGGATCGGAGTTTAGAATTGAGAAGCCCAAAGGTCAATTTATCAAAGACCACACTCCATACGCAGATAAGGAGCAAATAGGAACTCTATACTGTCTACCTGAAAGGGTACATAATATAGAGCTAACAGAAAAATATTGAGAATGTGTCCGCATGGATGATGGTTCACTTGCACCAAACGAGGCTGCACAGAGAGAGGTTTGGACACGCCACTATAAAAGGTTGCTAAATAAAGAAAATGAATGGGAGAAAGAGAGTCTGCTGAATGTCGATCCAACAGAGGGGCCAGCTATCCGAATTGACAGTACCTTGGTAGATAAAGCAATTAAGAATATGAAGACAGGGAAAGCCCCCGGCCCACCAGGAATCACTGCAGAGATGCTCAAAATATCTGGCGGTGTTGGCTATAGCCTAGTCACCTGTATAGTTAACCATGTGATACAGAAAGGAGTCATACCCAATGACTGGTGAAACAGCACAATAGTCAACTGCTACAAAGGTAAAGGTGATGCAAAAGAAGAATGTATTGGTATGTGTATCATCATCATCGTTGTTTAACATCTGCTTTTCATGCTGGCATGGGTTGGATGGTTTGACTGAGATCTGGTAGGCCAGGAGGCTGCACCAGGTTCCAATCTGATTTGGCAAGGTTTCTACAGCTGGATGCCCTTCCTAACGCCAACCACTCCAAGAGTGTAGTGGGTGCTTTTTACATGCCAGTCAAGCAACACTGGCATCTGCCAAGCTTGAATGGTGCTTTTTGCATGCCACCAGCATGGATGCCAGTCAGGTGGCACTGGCACCAACCACACTCAAATGGTACATTTTACGTTTCACTGGCACAGGTGGAAATCAGGCAGCACTGGCATCAGCCACACTCGGATGGTGTTTTTTGCATGCCACCTGCATGGGTGCCAGTCAAGCAACACTGGCATCAACCACGACTACAATTTCACATGCTGCAACAGGTCTTCACAAGCATGGCATATCGCCCAACGACTGAAGAGTGCTTTTAAGTGGGCCAGTTATGCAACACTTGCATCAGCCACACCTACGATCTCACTTGCTGGGTCTTCTCAAGCACAGCATATTTCCAAAGGTCTCAGTTGCTTATCATTGCCTGGCTGAGGTGCATAGGCTGAGATACTGGTTGCTATTCCTTGTTGCAGCACTAAAAGAAATGCAAGTAAATGAATCCTGTAAAGGAGAGACACTACAGAAAACAAGCAGAAGGGAGGAAAACCGAAGAAGACATAGGTAGAGTAAAGGATATTTCGGGATATTGAACCACACACAGATGACAAAAGACCATACCAAGGGGAGAGAATTTGTGCTGAAAATTAACCATACAACCGATGCAAGTGTAGAAAAGGCAGCATAAAGATGATGCTGATGACATCTGGATTATTTATTCTTTAGATAATTTCATTTTCCTTCACAAACCAACGTACAATTGTGTGTTTTTGATTATTGTTGAAAGAATCATGTCACCAAGTATGATGACAGTTATGCTTCATTGTTGTGTTCATAATAAGGCCAAAATAGGTTTCGAATCATTTTCCATACTTGCAGAAGAAAATTAAAATAGCATCAATTACTGATTAACGTTGTTTTTTTAACTCACTGCTTAATTATTTCTAGTTAACTTTTGAGTGCTCATAACACAAGCTACTGTTTTTCATACTACCTATTAAATATGTTAAAACTAACTGTTTGTCATGTGTCTGAATTGTTCTCTGAATACTTCTATTTTACATGAAATGGAATGTCTATTATATAGAAATAGCTAATACAATAATTTGAACCCAAAACATGCCCACTTACAGGTGTCTCTTATTTATTCACAAGAAAATGTCATGCCAAGTTGTACAACTTACCTTACTTGCACAGGAATATCCATTTTACCAGTTCTCCTAATACCAACTCGGACCTTCTTTTCACTCTCCAGTACAGCCACTCCTGATGCAGTAAATTCTACAACAGCTTTTTTACCACCTTCAGAGTGGTCTTTTGCACGGCGAACACGTGAGGCCTCACGTTCTTCTTTTGGTAACTTCAACTCCTCATGCAGCTGTCAAAAACAATGGGAATGAAGAAATCAGTCAATTAGACAAAGAAAACAGCATCAACAAGCAAAGGAACCAATTAGACCAGTGGTTGCCAAGGAGGTGATGTTTTCCCTTGAATAAAATGTGAAATTGTTGCACTTTACAAATTGCTATAGAATCCTGGAAATTGCTGTTTTTTAAAAATTATTTTGGGGCAGGGAGGAGGAAGAAGCTATAGCCATGACTTTCCAAGACCATCAAGATTATTGTAGTTAACATTCTTCTTGAATAGTTACAAGTTGATGGTTGCAGGTAAAACATGAGCAGAGAGAGAATTCCAGAAGGATAACAGTCTGGGGCTGAAGGACTGAGAAAAGTGGTTAGTGTAGAGCCAGGAAGTGGATAATTTTTTTTTAATATGGCACAGTTTATGACCTGCAGTGAGGAATAGCAGAGAGACAAATAAGTTTGGGAATAACTGATTAGATGTTTAGAAAAGTTTAAAGAATTCAAATTAATCAATGCTGTCAAAATAACTTCAGAGAAAGAAATATTTAAAGGAAATAAAAACAATAGAATTTCATTATAGAAAAGTCATTTAAGAACACAAATTTTGCTATATTCACTTTTCATTGTAATTCTGTCACCTGGTAACTGCTAATTCCACTGCTCTTTTGAAAATCTGTTACTGATGAGTTTTATAAGCCTCAGATTTGTTTTTACTTTGTTTTTTGACCTGTAAGTCTATATAATACATTTCATGGTTGACCTTTTGATAGGCTGAAAGAGAAAAGTAGAGGAACCTAAAAGGGACCAATGGTAGCCCATGTCAAAAGACCTGACAGCAACTATGCAGTGAATCCACAGTCAAACATTTTAAAATAAAAACCCTGAGGTTTATAAAAACTCATCAGTGATTGATTTTTAGCAAAGCAGTGGAACTGCATCAAATTGCAGAAGAGCAACAAAAATGTTGGCACCTTATAAAAAAAAGATTAATATAACATTTCATGAATTCTTAAATGGCTAAGATAACTTCTCCATAATGTAATTGCTTCAGTTTCTACACACAGTCTCAGGTCAATTCACTTGCCAAAAAAGAAATATTATTAACATTATATACTCATTCAATATACTGTCTTATCATGGTTACATAAAGAATTACAGCAATGTTGGGCTCCACTTTAAGTGAAAGAGAATGAATCATTTTCATGCCAAATTACCAAAATAATAACCTATCACAACTGTTGCAATATATCTATGGCAAAGACATTTAATTCCTACTGGTTGAATTCATCTACTTTTACAAAACAGCTTACTATTTTATATAATTAACAAGTATGGTGTTAACTGACATTTCGGAAATGACATGTTCTTATGCTCCCGGAGAAAGAAATAAGAAGCTGCTTTATGACTGGCAGACTTGTTAGAGCTTTGGAAAAAGTGCTTTGCAGTGTTTGTTGCAGGCCCTTACATTCTGAGTTCAAATCATGCTAAATCAACTTTGCCCTTCATCCAATGAAATAATATACCAATCAAGCACTGGTTAGTGGTACCAACTAACTACTTGTCCTCAAAATTGCTGGCCTTGTGCCAATATAAGAAACAAATATCTGGTCCCATATCAGAGTTTCCAATGACATTTGTTACACCTGTTATTGATCTGATCCTCATTTCTGATGACTGTCATCATAGAATGGCTACTGTACTACAGTGTTCTAAGATAAGCTCATCATTTCCAAAGATTCACCATCAGGTGGATATCTTACTTCACTAGAAGAAATTCAATGATAGTAACATCTAAATGTAGTTCAGTCAGATCTCCAGGCTTATCAAAGGAGGCTGGCCAGCACAAATATGATACTGATGTCAAGAAATAATTTATTGACAGTGAGTTTCTTTTACAAAAAATATTATTTCAAATAGACAATTAGTCCAATTAAATGATGGAATTAATAAAATAAAGAAATGACAATCAAAAGTAAATAGAAAGTACCTCAACTTTGCCAACTAATTACTATAAAGATATTTTGTTCTTGACCCATAGAACTCCATTAGACCTGTTACTCAGTTTCCATGGTTTATAAGTGACTGAGAATCACAACATTCTCCCTGAATGAACCACCAGTCTATTGCAGGGTTTAAAGGTAGCAATTCTGGAAGGAGGAGACATCAATTACATGGGGGCCAAGTACATCCTGAAAGGATGAAGAGTAGCGGTGACTACAACAATATTTAACTCAAAACAGAGAATCAGTTGGAAAAATGCTCAACAGCATTTTTCTAATGCACTAACAATTCTACCAGCTCACCTCCTAATAAGGAAATATAAATAATATTGCTCTCCTGTTGGATAATCATGCCATTTCAATTCTGTATGCAGTACAGAAATTTCTATTATCTCCCATCATTGTATAGTCTGCATAGTCAGAAGCCTTCATATAATTTACTATGTCACACTATGTTGCTGGAAGTGTTTGTTTATTAGAATGAAAGAATAACTTAACAAAAATGAACAGGTTTTATTCACACAGATGAAAGATCAAAACTCAAAAATCTTCCCCTTCTGATTCATAATTAAAGACATTTTATATATGAATATCTTCTGAAACCTGCAACAACTTTTCTTCCTTAGTCATATACCCTTTGCCACTTTAGTGTGATAGGTAGATGTCTTAAAAAAGAATTAGATAGTTAAAGGATTCATATCATTGGGTAAGTTAATATATTTCTGTTGTTTAGGAATTTCAAGTAGGATATCAACAGAAATTATTAGAAAAGGAAATAGTCTTTTTAATGAAACATAGACATAAGCTGTAGATCATGTTGTGGAGAAAAAGATAATGAATTAAATGGTGTTACAACATAGAATGCAAGGTTATTAATTAAGGTTCAAACCATACTGTGCAAATGTGCATACATGCTGAAGTAATATGATTAAAATATGCAAAATATAATGTGATATAGAAATCCATGCAACATGTCAAGTTTGTTCTGGAAGAATCCAATGCTAAACCAAAATACATAAAGGAAACAGGCAAATTTTCTTTTAAAAATGGGTGTGTCATTAGGAAATGGGGTGTATTAAGAATGCCAGTAAAAAAATTCTTACTTTTAATTCACTTACCTGTGCACTGTCTCCATCAAAGAAAAATGGAATTGTGCCATAAAAATAAATTTATCAAGTCTCTCGGACAACCAAGGTTTCACCCACATAATCTCTTCCAAAAGATGAACTAGTACACTTAAAAGCTCCTACATTTTGTACACATCTGAACAAACTTCTGAGTTATCAAGTCAAAAAGAGCCTAAAGAAACATTTCATCAAGACTTTACTATTCATTATTCCACTCTCTTTAACCCTTTAGCATTCAGATTATTCTGTCAAATGTAAAGCTTATGTATTCACACCATGTAAAATTAATCTTGCATCATTTCATGGCTTTGAGATTTCAATTATGTGATTGTTTATTTTTAAAATGACACAATAAGGTAGCTATGAATGACCATATCTGACTAGTTTGAACATAAAACAGGTAGATTATTTTAGCCAGATATGGCCGGTTTAAGTACTAAAGGGTTAAAGTTAGACCAAATGAACAGATACTGATCTGGATTTTCTTACCCTAAAGCTCAATAACTAATTCATTTCACAATCCAATGTTAAACTTTAGCTAAAAAGATAACTCATAACATTTGTCTCTAAAACATTTTATTGATGGGGCTTTTTTTTATGGAGCTTAAATTTCTCAGAGTTTATAACTGCTCCAAATACAAACCAAGAGTCACACTATCAGGGATAAGATAATTAAGTTTGCAGATGTATGGTCTAAGACCAGATAGCTTCTAAGTTCAAAGTTTCTGTAGTGCCAAGACAATCCACTTAGAATGCTTATCTAATGGGTAATATCTGCCAGACAGGGCAAATGAGAATGAACTCATATTCAAAGTGTGCTAGTAGTACACACCTTTACTGTTTCTAAATATAACACACTTTTTGTTTTTACTAAACATAGTATATTGTTATTTAAACACTAGTATTAGTCTTATAAAACAATATTCAAGTTATTTCATTCTCATGGTCAGTACGCTTCATTTCCACACCACTAAGAATAAAATATTTTCCTACTAATAAAATATATGCTGTAAAATTGAAATTCATGACCCGTCACATGTAGCCTATTAACAAGCTTGCCTACAAGACACTTTAGCCATGAAAAAATAAAATTTACATGCATAAAAACAGATGACTGACAGAAGTATGTAATCTTTTTAGAGCACCCCAAAATACTGTACTAATTAGAAAGGAGCTATGAATTACAGAATTACATCATAGGGTGGTACAAAATAACATCAGGAAGTGTAAAATAATTACTTGTAGTAGTCCCATAGTTTAAGTGTTTATTGTACAGTATTAAGGGGACAGGGACACAAACACATGAATTAAACCATTGCTTAGTTTTGAAACCAACAGTTTATTAATGACACTTTGTTTCAATCAACCCAGCTGAAAATACACATCACTAACTATTTCAAAACTAATTGGGTGATAATATGAAAATGTAGATAAATGCAAAATTATATGAATTTGCAGGACCATTCTACCCATGCTGGCATGAAAATGATATAATTGTAACACATTATAAGAACAAAATAAAAAGATACAGTAAAACAGAATCAGGAAACTCGATTAATTATTGAGAAAAAGACAAGAATTATTTAAGAATTTGTTTGAAATGAAGGTCATTATGCAGTTCTTCTTTTGTTAAGTAGATGATTGCTCAATATTTTAATTAAGGTGTTTTATATAAAGAAGATAAATAATCAATTAAGCTTTTGTTATCTAGTTTACTTTGAGTTAAATATTTGGAAGCAGACTTCAATTTATAAACTTATACAACAGTGCATTCTTCAAATAAATTCATTTATATATATATATGAGGTGGTGAGGCAAGACCTTCGTACATTGGGCCTCACCGAGGCGATGACTACGGACCGAGACCTTTGGAAATGGGCTGTGCGTGAGAAGACCCGGCAAGCCAAGTAAGATCGTTGCCAGTGCCCCTGGACTGGTTCTTGTGCGGGTGGCACATGAGATGCACCATTTTGAGCGTGGCCGTTGCCAGTACCGCCTGACTGGCTCCTGTAGGATTTTCGAGCGAGATCGTTGCCAGTGCCCCTGGACTGGCTTGTGCGGGTGGCACATAAAAGACACCATTTCGAGCGTGGCCGTTTTCGTGCGGGTGACACGTAAAAGCACCCACTACACTCTCTGAGTGGTTGGCGTTAGGAAGGGCATCCAGCTGTAGAAACTCTGCCAAATCAGACTGGAGCCTGGTGTTGCCATCCGGTTTCACCAGTCCTCAGTCAAATCGTCCAACCCATGCTAGCATGGAAAGCGGACGTTAAACGATGATGATGATGATGATATATATATATATATATATATACAGTATTAAATTCATAAAAGAGGAGAAACAAAGTTATATAAAGTTCATGCTTTTCTCAAGAACAATTATGTAGAAAATGGCTGCAATCATGAATGGAAACAGGTTTTCAAACTGACTTTATAAATTACTTAACAAGGTTTGTCACACTCAATTAAAACATGGTTAAATATACATTTATAAGCTTTTAATGCTTAAACGGTGGCTTATACTAAACTTCTTTCAATACATTAGTTAAAAGCTAAGTGCAGTCATCTATTTAACAGATAATCCTCCAGAAAACAGTTTTTAACCTAGAAAGAGCCTGATACAAATAATAGTTGCATATCTTTTTGTTGATCACAAACTTGATTTAAAATAAAATGATAAAAATAGACTGAAGATAATCATAAAAGGTCATTTCGGTGAAATGATATGATAACTACAACATATATATACGTGTGCGCGCATATGTGAGTTAACATGCTTACCTGTGGATTATCCAACTGTTATGCAAAAAGGAAATAATCAAAATAAGGATTAACTATAAAACTTTACAAACAATATATCAATGAAATATATTGATGAAATAAAGCAGTATCTTTCACCCTTTTTCAATAAAAGCATTCAAAGACATATCAATGAATGCCACTCTTTACTGTTTATTCTCTCACAACCTTTTCAAAAATTATTTCCATTTTACCTAATATTGTAAGTTTATTAATGTAATGAGCCTAAAAATCTGGGTTTCTTGCTGTACCCAGTAGTTCCTGACAGGGCTCTTTAACCCATTTGTTACTATATTTCTGTTGAAATGTGGTACCTTTTGCTTTAACTAATTTCTAAAATGATGAAGAATTTAGTAAAATAATTTTGGTTGATGTTTGGAACATAAACTAATAAGAATTTGGATGGAAGATTTGGATCACTTCAAAATAAGAAGTTTGTGTCATAGAACCAGTGATGGTCTGTGGGTTGGTTTTGAAAAGGTTATATGTCAGGGCACTGTAGCAGAGGAATAATTTCATATTGAACTCATAAGAATTTAAAATGCACCTTGTTAATATATGCTACAAATAGCTTGCTGGTTTAATATCATTTAATCATAAAGTCCATGTTCAATTCTAAAATGAGTTGGATGATTTGACAGGATTCAATGAACCCAAGAACTGCATTATGATCCAGTGCCTGCTTTGGTATGGTATATATGACTGGATGCCCTTCTCCACACCAATTATTTTTCAGTATGTACTGATTACTTTTTTCATAGCAGCAGCACTACTGAAGTTATCATGCAGCTCACAAAACACTATGAACCCTGGTAGGTAACATTATGCTAGGAAATGAGGGCTAAATGTATGAGAAAAAGGGCTAGAGCAGAACAGGTCTGTTGCTGTAAATGAGCTACATAACTACTCACAGGTTTTTACTGGAACACAGCTTTATTGCTGAGTAAGGGTGGTAAGCAAGTGTCTAAAGAGATAGAATTAGGGAAGAGAGTAGGAAGTGGTAGTTTAATGTGAGAGAAAGGATGAGTTAGGAAGTGATAAGAATAGTGGGTTGAGTCAGAGATTTAGTTACAGGTAAGGAGATTGGTGCATGAATGAGAGATAAGGTGATGGCGAAAAACCAGAGAATATCCTCAAGATAACACACCTAAGAGAACATGGTAAAAAAGAATTGGGGACAGTGGGTAAAGGCTATCAGAACGAAAGCCCTCTTAGTCGAGCATCCTGATTTGGAAGGATAGACAAAGTGGGGGCAGCAAGATATAGGTGATGGAGGTGGCAGGGTTGCAGATATTTAATCTTTTTGATACCAAACTGGCTGAAACTGCCTCTGGCTCTGTAGTACAAATGTCTTGTTTTCAAAAGTTCTGAATTAAAATCTTCCACCAAACCTTAGTCAAAATTTATGTTCCTAGCACTAGCTTAATGATAACTAAGTTATTTTGTTAAATTCTTTGCTATATTTAAAATTAATTGAAAGAAACAACAGAAATATAGTAACAAAAGGGTTAATATGAGAGGTTTTGGGTTTCCTTTTTTATTATGAATATCATAGTACAAGGAGTAGAAGAGGAGACAATGGGTAAATGTGAGGGTATATAATGGGCAGTAACATCCAGGTATTATCTTTTTTTTAGAGTTTATATATATATATATTTTAGACTAAAGCAGTAAACATGTTGGGTATTCTAGTTGATATCTGATCTAAAAACAATGCTGAGTTCAAGTTTGGTACCTTGTTTTCTGAGTTTACATTCTGATGCACCTTTTGTCTTCCTGGAGGTGAGAAAATATATTTGTCAGGTACATCTTTACACTGTGAAATTTATTAACTCTAAATTAATTAAAAGTTGATAAAATGGCCTCTAGACTTATCTGTGTGATTCAGTGGTGAACATGAATAATCTAAATCAATATATGCAAATATACACTAGTGAAATTTGGTTAATGAGCATCTATTTATTGATAAATATATCAAATAACAGCTGTTGCACCCCAGAATATCTATAATATTTTGAGAAAAAAATAATAAAAACTTGGGAAATTGCATAACAGCTGTTTTATACCTCAAAATAACCATGATTTAACTATTATATACAAAACTATGTAAAAACAACTATACTCTAGAACTACTAGTGACACCTAGTGAAGGGTTGACTACTTAATGTGCCATATTACATATATATATCTGTATGGGTGTGAAATGGAATTATCAATAAATTACAAAATGAAATTATTACAGTTTTTGACTGTGTTATCTTTTATAGTACCATGCAAACTAGCATTATAAACAGTTTCTTATAATGAAGGTAGGAAGAAAATGTAAGAGGAAGGGGTAAGATTATAGCAGAAAATTGTGAAGCAGCTCAAAAGGTTGTGGAACCTCTGTACCAGAACAATAGTTGTGAACAGCAGTGAGAAACCATTTTATTACCAAAGATGTATAGAAAGTCCAAAAGAACCCACCAGGTATAGCAGCCCTGATAAAATAATGAAATTTTCTTTAAATTTACAAATTTGTAGGCATGCGACTTATATTAATTTACTGTTTTTGGTCAGAAGATTCAAACCAATTTTTCATATGGATTTTCAGAGACTTTTCAGTGAGCAGTTTCAAATATGAATGCATGCGAAATTTCACCCTTGAGCACCAGAGAACATATATAGAAGTTCTACAACAGAGGAGTTAAAATACTGTTACCATAGACTAAAAACGCACTTTGTTAACAGATTTATCTCAATGAAGGAACATTTACTTTAGGGGTGTCAAATTCATTTGGCTTTATGGGCCAAGAAGAAACATAAAATAGATCTAGCAGATCAGATAGGGACAATTATTGTTAAAAACCCTATTCATAATGTTAACCAAAATAAATGGATAAAAAGGGCCAATATACCTTACAATTTTATTAATAACAAATGAAAAGAATATGAGATGTTAGCAAACTGTGTAGAGGTGTGTGTTTATATTATGTATATGTATATGTATGTGTGTGTGTGCGTGTGTTATTAGATAGGAGTCTGTAGTAGGCAAACAGAGTTAGAAAGTGTCCAAACGAATGCATACAGCTCTTGGGAAGAGCAATACTTGATAGGAAACTTGCAGTGTTTCAGGGTCACATCTTACAAGATGGATTCATAATCTTTTCAATTAGTTGAGATAACAAAAGAATTTCTAAAGTACACTGATTTGATGAATCAGAACCAGTTTTCATCACAACTCTGGACACATGCTAGCAATATATATTTCACAAAATATCCTTACATAAACAAAAAACCAAAAAACAAAGTTTGGTTAGAGAGTATTTTGATTTGATAGAATGACGTGTCTCTCTAAGAACTCAATCCAAATCCGATTGGGATTGAGTGAGGTTCATTAGTCCAGGGTCAATAAAATATATTTTTTTTTTAGCTTTAATTTTTTACTTGTTTCACTCATTGGACTGTGGCCATGTTGGGGCATTACCTTGAAGGGATTTAGTCAAACAATTTGCCCCTTGTACTTATTTCTGGGTGTGGTACTTATTTTATCAGCCTCTTTTGCTGAAGGACTAGGTTATGTGTATATAAACAAACCAACACCAGTTATCAAGGTGACGGTGGGAGACAAACACACACGCATTTAAATATATATATAACAAGCTTCTTTCAGTTTTCATCTACCAAATCTACTCACAAGGTTCTGGTCAGTTCAGGGCTATATTAGAAGACACTTGCCCAAGGTGTCATGCAGTGGGATTAAACCCAGAACCATGTGGTTATAAGGCAAGTTTTTTTTTACCACACAGTCATGCCTACATATATATGCCTACATATATATATATATATATATATATATATAATATTAATATAAACAGATATATGTAGCATGGCTGTGTGGTAAAAAGTTTACTTTCCACATGGTGGTCCTGGGTTCGGTCCTACTGCCTTGTATCTTGTGCAAGTGTTTTCTACTATAACCCTAGGCTAACCAAAGCCTTGTGAGTGGATTTAGTGGACAGAAACTGAAAGAAGTCAGTCATGTATGGGTGTCTATATCTTTGTGATGTCTCACCACCACTTGAAACTGGTGTTGGTGTATACGCTTCCCATAACAGTTTGGCAAAAGAGATTGGTATAATAAGTGCCAGGCTTAACAAAAGTACTGAGATCGATTCATTGAACTAAAGATTCCAGGCAATGCCCCAGCATGGCCACAATTGAAGGACTGAAACAAGTAAAATATATGAGAGAATTGCAGTTGGCCAAGTGTCATACTATCAGTCAACAATGCATATCCTGTGCCAAATCTATGTTGTGTCTATGACTAAGATTACGTATGTGTGTGTGTGAGGCAATGACAGAACTTTGGCATCACGTTGTGCTTAAGAAGACTCATCAAGCCAAGCAAAATCACAGTCATGGCAGATACTGGTGTCATGTAAATGGCACTCATGCTGGTGGCACATAAAAGCACCCATTACACTCTCAAGAGTGGTTGGCGTTAGAAATGGCATCCAACTGTAGAAAACCATGTCCAATCAGACTGGAGTCTAGTGCAGCCTTCCAGCTTACCAGCCCTAATCAAACCGTCCACCCATGCAAGCATGTAGAACAGACATTAAATGATGAGGATGATATATATACACACACACACACACACATAGATAACACTCACACATACACATTCATTCACACAGACACACACAGTTTATTCAGACTAATGCAATAACCTTTTACTATGGAGTTTTGCTGGCATGTTGGTTCCTTGAACAGAAAAAAGATGGGAAAACTCCACAGTAACAAGTGACTAAATCAGCCAAAGAAAATTCTATGGTATTTTTTTTTCTTCTTTTATTCCTTGAATCCATGGATATATATATATGTTATAAAGGGTCTTTATATAACTGAATATCCAACACAAGTTAGGCAACACAACAAATTTATTGAAATTTTTAGGTGAACAGCAGCATCAGTGTCTAATAAATTTAAGTTGTAAGAATATATCAAAGGTTTACAGTTTCATTCAATTTGCAAAGTACCTATTTAGGGAATTTCATCTTAGTTTCTCTGGCTCATACAGTTTCTCGTACAGAGATTCTAGGTGTAATTTATACAGTCAAATACAAGAAAGAAATTAAGTAAAAGGCAAAGGAGAAAGAGGAACTGAAGTTGCCAAAATAACAGGATTGTTCAGTTCCTCTGCAACCAATTTATGAAGTAATACTTAGCAGATATTGTAAGAAATAAGATAAGGCGTGGCAGTTTTTGTATCTGTTTATCTACATCTAAAGTGTGGGTGTGTGATTAATGCACGCACACACACACACACACACACACACACACAGCTTTGCATGTGTATATAAATGTGCATGTTTACTTTTCACCTATTACCTGAACTGGAGGTAATAACTTGCATGTGTGAGTAGTTCTGTGTGTGAGTAGATGTATGTGTGTGTGTGTGTGCTTGTGTGTATGAGTAGGTGTGTGCCTGTGTGTATGAGTAGGTGTGTGCATGTGTGTGTGTGTGTATGTGTGTAGTTTGCTTAATATGCATGGCTGCTATATTGCTGACATCCTTCCTTAGTTAATTCCAGAAATTCCAAACATCTGACTGAGAACTAGTATAATATTCATAGGATAACACTATAATGACACTATCTCCCACCACCACTTACAAATAAATAAATGAATAAATAAATAAATAAATAGAAAAGTGGGTGCCATAGGAGAATGTATGTAGTAACAGCCTAATTAATTTAAACAGTAACAAACTAGGCAGAAAGTAAAGCAACTGGTTGTCAACTTCACAGAATACCTTTCAACTAGATGACACTTACTCTAGACTTCTTTCTGTTTCTCAACCATATTTCCTTTTAATACACATTACTATTCTACTTTATCAATCTGATTTCTCTGGTATCTTTTACTTGTTTTAGACACTGGACGACCCCAGTATTTCTTTTTAAGCCTGGTACTCATCATCATCATCATCGTCGTCGTTGTTTAACGTCCACTTTCCATGCTAGCATGGGTTGGACGATTTGACTGAGGACTGGTGAAACCAGAGGGCTACACCAGGCTCCAACCTGATTTGGCAGAGTTTCTACAGCTGGATGCCCTTCCTAATGCCAACCACTCAGAGAGTGTAGTGGGTGCTTTTACATGCCACCAGCACGAAGGCCAGTCAGGTGGTCATCATATCAATCCCCTTTTGCCAAACTACTAAGTTATGGGATGTAACCAACCAACACTGCTTTTCAAATGGAGGTGGGACAAAAACACACACACACACACACACATGTTGGGCTTCTTTCAGTTTCCTCTTACTAAATCCTTTATTGAATCCACTCTCAAGACTTCGGTTGGCCCAGGACTATAGTTGAAGACACTTAACCAAGAGGCACATAGCAGGACTGAACATGGAACCATGTGGTTGAGAAACTCACTTCTTATTACATAGCAGTGCCTGCATCTTTTTTTTTCCTTCTTAAATTAAAGTTAAACATTCATACCCTCACATACCCTGCCACTGTGGTTGAGTAAAGCTTAAAAATACCACCACCTCTAATTCACATCTCTTCCTCTCAACTTATATCGTCAGACAAATTTTAAAGTAATAAAACACTAAAATGTCTTGTTGAAACAACAAAAAAGAAAAGTTTACTTTGTCATCGTTGTTGTTGAGTGACCTCCCATTAATAACAACTCGAGGAAGTCTCATAGCATTCATTTAATCAACCAGATGTTGAATGTTTAGGAGCATCTCAGATGTCCAGAATTCTAGACATACCACATATCTACACATGCATATATCTGTCTGTACATGCACTCATCTTCATCTGCACACACATATACTTAGCCATCTACACACACACACACACACACACACACACATGTAATGGAGAGAGATCGAGAGAGAGAGATCAGATGTATATGCCCACACACATGTTGGCTTTGGTTGATAATCTAATATTCTAATTAATGAATTTATTCCGTGTTTATCCAAACTTTATAAGTCACATTTATCCTGAAATTGAGAAACTTAAAACATTTGCTCATCTTAAAAGCTATAAATAGAAATGTATCCATGACAAAATAAATTGAGGTGGAGTTTCCCCTTATTATAACTGAAATGCTATGTACTGTAGGATTAGGGAAATCTCTTAGCAAGCCCATTTTGTGACCCAATTTTGATTCCTTCAAGGCAAGAATCCACTTGACTTAATTACTGAAAAAGAGGAAAGAATATCATTCATTCTCTTTTTATAGTATTGAGCTGAACTAAAACTTTTATATTAATCACTGACAGTCTAATGAGATTTTCTTTTTCTTTTTAAGGCATGGCTGTGTGGTTAAGCAGCTCACTTTGCAGTTATGTGGTTTGGGGTTCAATCCCACTGTGCACCACCTTGGGTGAGTGTCTTCCATTCAATGTCTTGTGAGTGAATTTAGTAGCCAGAAGTTGTATGGAAGCCTATCACATTTATGTGTTTGTGTGTGTGTATGTGTGTATGACTCTCTTAAGGTAGCCAAATGCCTAGTCATCTGAGCTCAAATTCTGTTGAGGTCGACTTTACCTTTCATCCTTTCAGGGTCAATAAATTAAGTACCAATTGAGCACTGAGGTCGATGTAATCTACTATCCCCCTCCCCACAAATTTCAGGCTTTGTGCCTTTAATAGAAAGGATTATTATCATCATTCTTGCAGAATTGTTAACACACCAGATAAAATGCTAAGGGACATTTCTTCTGACTCTTTACATTCAAATTCCATTGAGGTTGATTTTACCTTTTTATCCTTACAAGGGTTGATAAAATATGTACCAGCTGAACACTGGGGTCGATGTTATCTATTCGATTTTCTCTTCACAAAATTTAAAAACTTGTATTAATAGCAGAAAGAATTATTATTTAAATTTGCAATAAAATAGTAGATGGGTGTTGTGAACATGATGCTAGCTTCCAGACAGCTGAATTTGTGACCCAGTCTCAGCTCTCAGGTGAAGCCATTTCTCTGAGATTGTTAATGCTCTTCAGAAAACATGAATAATGTACACTTATTTCTTTCTCTGTAAATATGAGATCTACTTAATTAGGAAATCTTTATATTATTTTAAATGAAATTTATAAAGAGGAAAATTACCACTTGACGATGAGTAAGAGTGTGGATGTTAGAACTGGTAAGCTTATTTCTTAGGTTGAAGAAACAGTTTTTATCTACTCAAAATGTGTCAAATACAACAGAACAGACTTCGTGATTAAGCAAGTGCTTGTTGTAGAATATGTTTTCAAACCAAATACTAAATCTACTTAACTGAGCCAACAAGGGTGTTGCCACAAGATGACTCAATATGCTAAAAATATCAAAATTCTCTCAATTCACTATATCTACCTATCTGTCTATCTACATATATATATATATATATATATATATATAATGTCATATTTTATCATGTTTCCTATAGTTACATGGGATTTAATGGGATCTAACAGATTAGAGGACCGTTATAGTCCAATATCTGCTTTGGCATGATTTCTACCACTGAATGCCATTCCTAAAGTCAACCACTTTACAGAGTGTACTGGGTACTTTTTTGTGCCACCAGCAGGATATGTAATTTAATGAATACAGGAGTTATACTTCCAATTTCATGCTTGGATAGTACAGAAATTGTATACTATACAGGCTTGTATTGCATATCATGCACAATCTGACAATCAATCAGACTTAAATATAACATACTATGCCAGATCATGCATAGTATACTATACAACCGCATAAAGTTATTGCACTATTCAAAAAAATTTTCCAAGAGTTCATTTAACTCCTGTATTTATAAATTGTATGTTACCCAAACCTGAAATGCGCATATTAAATGATTTCCAAATATCACTATTTGATTTTACTTCATTATTATAACTTGATGCTAATACAAACTAACCAGTCTAGACTCCACTTATGCAGATATTATAACAATGATTAAAAGTAGTTTGTTATGTTTGACTCAAGTTGAAAATTCTGATAGTGTGTACTACTTCTTAGCATAACAAACATGCACGCATTCAGGTGCAGGCGTGCGTGCGTGCACACACACACACACACACACACACACACACACACACACACAC
>NC_068984.1:24965587-24995519 GCF_001194135.2 Octopus bimaculoides
ATACTTATATAAATATATATATATATACTTATATAAATATATATATATACTTATATAAATATATATATATACTTATATAAATATATATATATATACTTATATAAATATATATATATATACTTATATAAGTATATATATTATATATGTATACATATATACTTATATACATATATAAATATATATATATACTTATATAAGTATATATATTATATATGTATACATATATACTTATATACATATATATATATATATTTATTCATGCTTATATGTATGTACGCACACACGCACACATGAATGTATATATAATTATATATACGCACATGGAATGAGGTAATTAGGTGCAGACGTTTGAATGATGGTGATTTGGCATGGCTGATTGGGCACTGAGCCCGATTTGGCAATGGCTTTTTAGCAATAGTACTTTTTGGCACTGGAGGCAAACATACACAGCATACACACAGAAACATACATTTACAGGCAGACAGGGAGGTGTTTGTGACAATTGGTGTCACTTAATACATCTTATTGCTTCTGTTTCTCTCCATGTTTTCTGTATACATTACCAACATTTATATTCACTGTCTATTCTACTTTATCAAAGATGTATAGCAATACATTGGCGGATTTTTTTTTTTTTTTCCATGTTCTGTCAACGTTTTACTAATCATTATATGCAGCATGCTAAACAAACTTGTGTACTTCAGTAGTTGTGATTATAAGTTAATTGTCAACTGTTGTAATTAAATGTTTTACACTTCTAAATGGTCCCTGGGACAAAATGTCTGATGTCAAGTAAGTCACCATCAAAGCAGCAATTCCAAATAGGTGGGGCCAAAACAGCCATGCCAAAATGCCTCAGACCTATATATATAATATATAAATACATACATACACACACACACACACACACACACACACACACACACACACATATATACAGACACTCAAACATATATATATATATATATGACAGGCTTCTTTCAGTTTCTGCCTACCAAATCCACTCACAAGGCTTTGGTCAGCCCGAGGCTATAGTAGAAAACACTTGCCTGAGGTGTCACACAGTGGGACTGAACCCAGAACCATGTGGTTGGTAAGCAAGCTACTTTCCACACAGCCACTCTGTGCCTATATATATATATATATATAAAATGTTTCTTTGTATTTGTTTTTATAAATTTGTATATATATAATGTTTCTTTGTATTAATTTTTATATATGTGGTGTAGTCAAAAAGTATCTAAGCTTGATTGTTTTTGCACAAAATAATAATGCTTGAGCAAAAACTGTGTGGGTATTAGGTGGCTGCATCCTTCCTGAGCATGCACAAAAACTTTCATTGTGCCAGTCACCCACAATGATGCGTTATGTATAGACATGAAAAGTATGCTGTGCGATTTTTGTTTTAGTCAAGATGACTGAGCACATTGAGCAAAGATACTGTATCAAATTCTGCCAAAAACTTGGTGATATGCAAGCCCAGACTATCAAGAAGATTCAGAAGACTTTTGGAGATGATGCTATGTGAAAAACACAAATAAAGCAGTGGTACAACCAGTTCAAAGTTGGCCACACCTCAGTGGACAGTGAGCCATGAATGGGCACCACAAGGTCAGATAATTAACAAAGAATATTACCTCAGGGTTCTTCATTGCCTTCATGAAGCTATGCAGCAAAAGCAACCTGACCTGTGGGCAGCAAAAAACTGGCAACTCCACCATGACAAAGCACCCACTCATTCTGCCCACATTGCCCAAGCATTCCTCATCAAGCAAAATACATCACTTGTTCATCAGGCTTCCTTCTCCCCAGACTTGGTTCCATGCTACTTTTGGCTATTCCCAAAGCTAAAAAGTACTCAAAGGGAGAAGATTTGAGTCAATAGGGGACATTAAGCAAAATTCGATGACACAACTCTACAGCATCCTAAAGTGTGATTTCCAAAAATGTTTCCAGCAGTGGCAGAAGTGTGTAGACTCCCAAAGTGAATACTTTGAAGGAGACTAAATCAAGACGATGAGTTTTTTTCATATTGCTTGTTTTGGGGTCAAAGGTTGGATACTTTTTGACTACACTTCATATTTGTGTGTATATATATATATATATTTCCTTGTATTTGCTTTTGCATATTTATGTGCATGTATATGTGTGTATGTATGTGTGTGTATATATATATATATATATATATATATATATATATATATATATAGACACAAAGCAATAGACATGCACACATATATGTACACTTATATACACAGAAAGAGACACACATAAACAGATACACAGATAAACAGATACACCCAATTATACATATGTACGGATATGCACTATATAGATATTGAGAAGTCCTTTATGAAATAGTAAAAGGAAAAGAAAATCTCCCCTTTAGAGAAAATGGAAACGGTGGTATCAGTCAACCAAAATGGGTGAAATATAGTTAAATATTTCCAGACGCTTACCTTGGCTGAAAGATCATCCCGAATCTGCATTTAATAAAAGATAAGAAAATTAAGATAACAATGTGAAGCATCCTACATAATATTCAATTTATAAATTTGAAAGAACAGAGTGCCATGCATTATTCTGCAATAAAGAACATCACACACACAGAGTTACTTATATGCTTAAAAATCAAAGATAATTTGTCACTAAAGTAGTATGATACTAATTAGATGATATTTATGATACTGGAAAGAGCCTTGTAGGAAAGCTCTTGCTACCAAGTCATCTCCAACTTTGAAGCAGCCAGGATTGACACTAATAAAAATAATAGACCCCAGTATAGAGTTGGGTCTAATCTGTCCCCAAATGGTGGAAACCACTACTACAACAGATCTGCAAATCCTAGGTGGGTCTGAATTCCCACACGAGATGACATGCCAATACATCAAAGAACACTGTATAGCTGTGTCCTGTTGAATCTTCAGTTTGTCAACGTGACAAGTGAGTCCAATAATGAAACTAAGTACAGAACCATCTAAGAATAAGCTGATGACAATTGGTGACTAAATTTATTGAAATAAAGTGTTACTGAAAATATTGAAAAATGATTCAATTCTAATGTTGGAATTAACAGTTATAACATTGTGTTAAAATTATGTTCTAATAGGTTAATTACCTAATTTTCATGTTCATTAAAAGTGAAACAAACATTGTATTATTTTACTGTATCTTAGAACTTTTCTAATCTATAGTCTTGTGTGTGTGTGTTTTTTTAAACATAAAAATACTTTTAGCTCATTATCAGAAAAACAATTACTTCTGAAGGTGCATGACTTAGTGGTTGTGAGTTCAATTCCCAATGGTACATAGTGCCCTTGAGCAAAATACTTTATTTCATGTTGCTGCAGTCCACTCAGCTAGCAAAAATGTGTGGTACCTGTAATTTACTTTGTAAGTTAATAGAATTGGTAGAATGTGATTAACCTTGTCACATTCTGAGTCTTGCTGAATCATCCTGAGATCTACATTAAGGGTACAGATGTCTGTGGAGTGCTCAGCCATTTGCATGTTAATTTCACAAGCAGACTGTTCCATTCACCAAACCAATCAGAACCCTCATCGTTGTAAATAATGGAGTTCCAGAAGATTACTATTTCTGAACTATTTATCATCAAATGTGTACTGTTTTAGATATTCACATTAATTGTAAAGGAGACAAATGAATCATTTAAGCTATGTTTTAGAAGCATGAGTACAGAACAGATTAACTATAACAAACATTTAATATAAATACTAAGTAAGTTTCAATTCAATAGAGAAACCAAAAGATTATTATCAAAATAAGATGTTAATAAGAAAGTTTTATAAACAACTTATAGGACATCATGGTAACAGATACCTAATGAGTTATGGACTTAACCTAGCTGCAAGTCTCCTACATCATAAGCATCATTATAGTCTGATTTCCTTATCTTTCTTTTGAGTCCAAAGAACATTTATGAGAGTAAGACATATATATAACATTCTGCTCTCAGTAAGACATACAGAACATCAGATATCTTGGTTCATAAGCCTTGTTCAAAGAATGTGTTTGATGTAATATAATTTTTGTAATTTTCAGTTTTAATGATATTGCT
This sequence comes from Octopus bimaculoides, assembly GCF_001194135.2. NCBI lineage: Eukaryota > Metazoa > Mollusca > Cephalopoda > Octopoda > Octopodidae > Octopus > Octopus bimaculoides. Next base: position 24,969,667 of record NC_068984.1, read on the forward strand.
CCATTCCACATATCTGGCAGTTATTACAGAACAGAAGGTCATGATGAAACATCTCATCACTTTGGACAAAATTGACTACATAAGAAATATCAGAAAAGAAGCATTAAGCCAACTTCTTTTTTTTTATGCAATGTGGCATTATGTCTCATGCTAAAGCTAACTTTAACCCATCCCGGATGATAATTGACTGAAGAATATTAGTTATTGCCAATCTGTCAGTAAAAGAAAACACAGTTACCATGTTACCAAGTCTTGTCAATGAGCTAGATTTCATCTCACCCTTTGTTCGCCTTACACCAGTGTTTCAGTGTAAAATATTTTTGGAATTGTCATGATACAAGCTACTAGCTACTAGTAGTAGTTCTAATATTCTCTATGAACTATGCCTAACAACCAGCACTTATTTTTCAGGTGCCTTTTGCAGAGACCACTTTGTGCAAGCATTCAGAACAATTCTCTATACACCTATATTTTTGTAGCATATGTTCAACCTGAACATTAACTATATCAACCATACCGCTCTGGGAGAAATCTGCAGAGATCTTGAGTTCTTCTCCTCATTCTCTGTTCAAATTGTAAAAGAAAAAAAGAAAAGAAAAGAAAATGCTCAAACATTCAAGACCAAATAAAAATGGTTTATATAAGCTTGTACTTTCTATAGAATGAAGTTCCAGTGAAAGCCTAAAATATTAACTTTAGTTGTTAGATCTCAACCCCCTCTATTAATAGTTGTTAGTGAGAAATATGTTACAATCTCTGAAAAATAACTTTCAGATTAAACAAAACTGAAAATAAACAGAAATATAACCAATATAGACTTGATAACAACAATATTGTAAAAATTCATTAAATTATTGATAACAAATTCAAAATAAAATGAATATTTTAGATTGGAAAACATTTCTTTATAAATCTAAAATGTAAAACATACTTTCCTATGTCTACTACCAGCCTGAAATCAATAAACAGAAAAAAAAGAAAGAAAAAAACTACATAAAATATGGAAAGTATGGTATATACATACATTTATGGAACCTGTGAGAAATTATATTATATATAAATGCACACACACAGAAATTACACAATTGTATGATAGAGCAATATGATAAAAAATGAAAGGGCAACAGACTACAAAGATAGTAAAAAAATGTTTAAATGATCCTCAATGAGAAATAAAAGATTAGTATCGGATCTGTTTTAAAGAAGAGAATTATATAAAATTCATTTGTAATTTCTCCACTCTGAAAATTCTAAAGATATTCTGAGATAGTCAGATAAGTTCCCAGATTTTATTCCCAGTTGTAGTTCACTCACTTCATTTACATTATCAATGTTTTAAGAATAGTTGAGTTCTACAATCTCTATTTCTTGCTTTCTTGAAAATCCTAAAGGAGGTGCCTGTCACCCAAAGAAATCAAGTGAGAAACATTTAGTTCCCCATCAGTAGGGGAACTAAATGGCAAGCTACATTACATCTAAAAGTGAACATGATTAAAAATAATATTCAACTCATTCATTTAATGTTACTCCTAATTCCTCTGTGTTGTGACAAGAGAAGGAAGAAGTCTACATACACTAAGTGATTGCTAAATCATTATTCACTGATTTCTCACATAAATACTTATTCAAAGGCATATCTAAAACTGAAGGGAAATAAGATTGTATGGTGTTTCCAAGAGTAATTGAAATAATGAGCAAAGTGAACTAATTGCTCAGAACTGAAACTAGTTTATATTCTTGGCTTATTGAAAGCTTACCTCTAGCCTGTAATATTTAACAAACCAGTTAAAATATATTTAAAATTCTCAAATTCCATTAGTAAAATTTTAAAAAATAACTAACCCTAACCACTCTCTACATTCATTAAACTTAAAACAAGCATGCAGCAGTTTCCATAAGCACAAGCTAATGTGGTCAATATTGGTTTCTTAGTAACAAAGTCAGTTTTAATAATATAATCAGTAATATTACAAACAACATATATAACTGGAATTTATCTTGCTAGCCCTGCAAAATAAAGGGAAAATAAGCAAGATTTCATCCCAGAATATAAGTGGATAAAATTAAATACTGTGAAGATTTTCTACAGTTTCTGCAAAATATACTGCAAACTTCAATAATGGAAAAATGAAAATGCAGTTATCATCGGCAGAATTAGTTGATATGAACTGCTTTGCAGCATTTAGTTTTCTCCAGCTCCATTCTGAATATGAATTGTGCTATTAAATTTTTCTTCCATCCTTCAAAGGTAAAAAAAAAAAAAAAAAAAAAGGATCCACACAATGCCCTGGAATGAACTGAGTCAACTATATTACTTTCCTACAAACATTGACTCCATTCTTAAGAAACCAATATTATAATAATTGTGGCATTATTTAAATTCTTTTCTTGAAAAGCAAAATAAAAAAAAAAACATATATAAAACATGTTTAACATCAAGTGATGGCAAAATTTTGAAACAGTAATTTCTGGCACGATTCACACTAAACAGTTTTCATAAATTTTCTTTCTCTTGTAATGACATTATTTTAACTGGTTTCAACTAGTTGGCATGGCCGTGCTGGCACATCACATGCTGCATTAACTTTTGAAAAGAAACTTTGATTACTGAAGTCAACAAACAAGGAGTAAATAAGAAACATCAAGTTAATTATCTAGGTTACCTCTTTGAAAGCTTCCATAACTACTGGCGTAAGTTTCTGACCACCAGTCAGAGTACGATTGGCATTAATACGGTACCATCCTCTGCCATGGCTCTGACGTTCAGCAAGGGTTGCTGCAGCTAAACGACCAGCGTCTGAATCAGTAATATCTCGTGTACGAGCAAGGTCCTATAAAAATTCAACAAATAGATAAAACTATACAATCAGTGGAAATAGTTGTTTGAACATGAATGAGTTAAGAAATGGGATTAAACATCAAATTTATCCAAATTATGCAAATGTAACAATTGGTTTGAGAATGAGCTGTAATTATGTTACATCTTTCACATTCTTCAATACTAAACCCCACTCAGTTTAGGGCTCTTGTTTTGTGAGTACTTGGTAACCTCACTAGTGCTGGTGCCACATTTAAAGCACACAATACACTTTGTAAAATGACTGGCATTAGGAAGGGTATCTAGCTATAGAAACCATGCCAGAGCAGGTACTGGAGATCAGTGTAGCCTTGTTGGTTTCTATTGGACTATCCATCCTACATCAACATGGTAAAAGGAGCATCAAATGATGCAAAAAGAAGAAATGCTATTGGTTGAAAGTATAAAATATCAAGAGAGTATGAGATATCAGCAAGCTTTTTACTTCCTTTTTCTTTAACTCTTTTGATACCAACCAATCTGCCCAGGGATGCTTCTGGTTCTTTGACATAAAACTGCCTGTTTCAGAATGTTCATATTTAGATTTTAAAATTTCAGTGATTAATTTTATAAAAAATTCTTTTCTTAAGTAATATTCTTGAAACCAATTCAATGTAGAAGTAAGTGTAAAAGATATTTTACTAAATGCACTAAATTCTTGATTTTGTTTTCAAAACTAATTCAAAAGCAAAATTTTAAACTTCTATTTTAGAATATACTGCTTTTCTATTATATTTTATTTTGTCTGATCTCATACATATTAACATTTTTATACATTATTATAAGTGGGATGGTCCTTATAAATTTTACTATGGCATTTGTCTTTACAACAGTTAGACTACAGAGAAATAGAAACTGTCTAGGTTTGCATTACAGTAACTGTAACAAAATTTTAACTCAACCATTTATGGGATCGGCATATTAACCTTATGGCAATGTTGCTTAGAAAATATTTTGTTTTAAATTTCATTGCATGTTTATTCTTACTAATAACTCTTTTTCTGATAATTTTTTTTTTTTTCAAATTTTAGAATTTGGCTTAAGCCATTCCTCGCTGTATTTCTAACAAAAGTTGCCATCTATGTGTTCCAATTAAATCTGGAAATAATCAAGAAATTGATGGGATTTAAAAAAAAAAAAGTAACTAGTTCCTTTAATTATTAAGCAAGTTTTTGAAACAAACTTGTGAAATGTGGGAGATATAAATACCTTTAAAAATGGATAGTTTTATATAAAAAAAAAAAGACAAAGAAGCAATCTCAGAAGGGCTGGTATCAAAAAACATTGTAATTATTTTGGAGTGGCTTAGCAGCTTTATAGCATTAAACTGAAATAATTTTTTCTTCTTTGAATAATTAACAGGCTTAAATACTTAAATTCAACCATAGATTACTTTACAAAAGAGCCAGGTGTTCACTCTTTGCATTTCAATCACTATTGTTTCCCAAAATTTGCTAATTGTTTGAGGTACATATAGGGTTGCAAGTAGATACAGATACCTTCAAACCCTCCTATCCTTGACCCAGCAGAATGCCTGGGATGGGACAGCTGAAAGGAGGACTGCATCAGCTCTCAACTGAGAACTACTTTCCAGTTGAGTGAGTAGGAGTAACATAAAATGAATTGCTTTGCCCAGGGAAGCAATATGCCACCCAGTCCAGGAATGAAACCCATGATCTTATGATCATGAGCCTAACACCCTAACCACTAGGCCACTTGCCTTCACATTATCTTTTAAGATCAATGATATGCTAGAGATAGATGATCAACAGTTTTAAAGGAAAGAGGATGATGAACACCACCACATCTGTGTATAAGTCTAAACTGAAAAGTCAATGACTAAAGTTTACCGTTTATTTAGCTGAATGTTTTGTAGTTACTCCCTTTTAGTAAGTTCCTTATTTAACAGATCAACAGATGATTAACTGAACTGTGAGAAACTCACTGGTACGTATAAAGAAAGCATACAATGAGGGAGGTTATTGCAAAAACACGATGATTCATAAATGAAATGAAATTTATAGCACACACACATACGCAGAGTAGCAAGAGACTGACTCAACCAAAATAGAAATATTAATCTCTATTATGGTATCAAGTACTCTTTCTTCCAAGTCATCATTAAATGGATAATATCATCATCAATATTTAACACCTGCTCTCCATGCTGGCATGGTTTGGACGGTTTGACATGGAATGGTTAGCAGGGAGCTGTCCAAAATCCAATTGTTTGTTGTAGAATGGTTTCTATGGCTGGATGCCTTTCCTAACACCAACCACTTAACAGAGTGTGCTGGGGGATTTTTAGGAGCCACTGGTATAGGTGCACTAATGCAGTACCAGCATGGGTGCTTTTTAAGTGGCACCAGCTCCTGAAAGAACAAGCCTGAATGTATGGAAGACAGCGATTTTACTTAGTTTGATGTGTCTTTTTAAGTAAAGCAAATCACCACATCTCCCAGTTCCTTGTCATTTTCTCAGTGAGGCCCAGCATCCAAAGATCCTTTCTCATCACTTCATCCCATGTTTCCTGGGTCTACTCATTTTACAGGTACCCTACACAATTAGAGCTTGGCACTTCTTTATGCGGCTGTCCTCAACCATATGCATAACACAACCAAACCAGCACAGTTTTCTCTTTCTCACATATGATACAGAGTCCACACACACACACATGCATACACAAATGTAAGTAAAAAGTTCTCAATGCATACAATTAATGATAACAACGATTAAAACTGAGGTTTTGCCCCTTTGTTACTGAGTTTCATGTTATCATTTTGTAGAAAAGCAGTAACATGAAGCTTGAAGTATTAAGGTTTGTTATTGTATATAATTTTATTATACTAAAACAGACAATAGAGGAAAGAATTTGGAAGAAACCTACTCTGGCAAGTAAAAACACATTTTCTTCAGTGGATTCGGGTTTGTCCAAAGGTTCTTCTTCTGAGGCCTTTGTTCCTAAAATAAAAATAATTTGAAAATAAATGTTTTTGTTGTTAACTTTCTGTTATGTAAAGGTTTAAAATTGGCAATTTATTAAAAATGACAAGTATTATTTCATTAGGATGATGATATTTAAGCTTGTCTGACAGTCTTATTTACTTTGTAGCAAAGACTGAATCCAATGTGACATATTAGTTTGCTAAAATATATTCCTGCCATTAGCAGACATATGAAGATATTCGAAGGAAAAAATTTTATTCTTGTGGTATAATCTAAAACAAACAAGATTACACATAGCAATAATAATATTAAAAAAGTAACGTTTCATATAAGCAAGTTTCACATTTCATTGGAGTTCTTAAATATAAAAGTTAGGGAAGAATTTCTACCTTTTGCCATCTTTTACTTTTAAAAATAAATTATTTGACTACACTGTGTTGAAACTTAACACATTAGAACCTTGCTATTATAAGCAACAACAAAAGCCTTTTAAAAACATCAGCAGCAACACAAGTTTAAAAGACAATACATTACAATATTAATAAACAATTTCATTTACACTTCATTTCTCAGTAAACTAATTAGTTACAGTTACATGCTTGGTGTGATAGTTTATTGGTTCTGATTATCAAATGAACTGAAAAAAAATGTTTCAAGTGACAAACACAAATATTAAAAAACAAAAACCATAAATCAATGATACTTTCTAACATTTAACATCCATCAAACCTAAAAAAATGTATTAAATCTTCAAAAATTCAGTTGTAAATGTATATTATCTACTGCTTAAAAGGAATAGAGAAACAGTTGAAAATGTAATTTATTTGTTTAAGGAACTGAAAAATTATATCTGTTTATTGAACAGAGATTCAACCTATAACGAAATATAAATAGCAACAAATTTTTTTGTCTGACCTTAAACATTTAGTCAAAAAGTGTTGCCACTAAACTGAAGTATTTATTTTAAAATATATTGACCAATGACAGGTTTATAATTACTAACATCTCATCACTTTTAATTCTAATGTAACCTTTAATTAATCTTGTAAATTTATAATTATCTTCACATAAGGCCTCTATTGGTTAGAGTTGCCCATCTAATCTACACAGGGATAATTTCTCTCCTGGACACAAGCATTTACTCATATAGTAAGTCTTCTTTCCCCCATTCTCTTGACATCATTCAAGGGCTGATATGACTCATTACTAGTGTCATTGCAGCTGAACTCAAAATATAAAAGAGCCAGGACAGACAGTGCAAAATATTTTGCTCATTGCTCTAATAATTCTATCGTCCCACCACCCTAGGCAGAGACTAAATTATATCAACCTTAGAAAAATTAAATTCAAAGTTCACCTTGGCAGGATATGAACTCATGATATAACGAGTTAGAACAAATATAGCAAGGAATTTTGTCCAATACTTAAATGAATCTACTAATACACTATCATCGGTTGTATTTCCATAAACTTTTGAATAGCAAGAGATGCAATTGATTAAATAAAAATTGCCTTTTCATTGTTAAGAAATCAGAAAATACAATAATATTTATATAATGTATAAAAATATTATTTTAGAAAATCTGAAATGCACAACTTATATTAAACCCAGGTACCATCTGGAATCAAAAAACTTGGAACTCAACAAAAATTAATCCAAATCAGATATAGAAATGGACATGGAGGTACAGTGTATACCTATTTTCCCTTTTCAAGTTGTCTTTTCTTTTTTTATGTCCGTCTACTAATGGAGTCATTTATAATCATTATTAATTACCCTTTATCATATTTCTATTAACTGATATTTATTGAATATGTACGATACTTATGCATGTATATTTTATTCTGTTCTCATAACAAAATGCAAAAATACAAATTTATAGTATCCTAATATTTCTGGTATTGCAGAAGTTTTGTGGTCATGAAAATTTTGCCTTTAAGTTTGCCTATAATGCAAAACATTTTGTCGTTAACTTACATTCAATATGGAAATCGATGGAAAAAAAAAAGCTTTTTATTACAGAATCATGTTAGTGAAAATTTTCCTTGAATGCAATACTTGTATAATGTGGAAATGCCTGCATACTATACTGTAAGAGTGGTTCAATATTGTGGTTGGACATGCAAGACTCAGCTGGAGCCAGATTACACAAGTTAGTGTAAATCAATTACCTTCTTGAAATGATAAACAATTTTTAACTTTTATGTTAGATATATTTGCCATAGGAAAATTTGCAATATTTATTTTCACTGTAACCACTTTTGGCATAATTTTTGCTGTAAGGATTTTTGCTTTCAAGTATTTTTATTGTAATGGTTAAAAAACACAATAGTGGCACTTTGTTTAAACTTACTAGTTTGTAGTCTGCTTATTAGAAACAAAGTACTTTGTCAAAAAACAACAAATAAGAATAAGGTAGACTAACCTTTAACTTGTTTTAATTCTTATACCTAAATATTCAGCGAGTTATAATAACAAGACTACAACAGAAAACATATTTAATATCTGATGAAACACTGTAAGTTAACCTTTCAATCAAAAATGTGTAGCCTGGTGAGTTTGTAGGTGCACAGCAACAAATGGACTTATATCAATGATGATAGACAACATTTTGTTTTATTTTTGTAAATACAGTATATTACTCTTCAAATATATATTTTGTAAATATATTATTCTTCAATATTTGATTTGCTATCTTATATCAATATATTTTGCAGTCCATATATGTTTATACTAGATTTCTGACTTTTGCATAAAGTTATAAATTTGTAGAGTGGGGCTTATAGATAATAGTCAACTGGTTCAACCTCAATAAATTACTGGTACTTATTTCATGAGATTTGGAGGAGTGAATATGAGTCAACCTTCTAGCAGAACACAAGTGATAAATTTTACCATTTTATTTTAGTGTCTGTATAATTCAAACTTCAATTGACCTTCATTTAAATTAAGTTAGTAAAAATAATTTGATACATATTGAGATGAGGATGTGATGACTAAGACTAATATAAAACATATCACTTGGTCCTAAAAAAGGTAAACAACTGAACTATTATTCATGATAATGTGTTTCATTTTCAAGCTAGGTAAGCTAAAGCAAGCAGAATAATTTGTCTAATTGCAGGTTATAACTCAGCTGATAGTTAAATGGCTTATGCCCATCAGCAACTCAGCTGTTAAACTGCTTATACCCATCACTTTATATATATATATTATTATTATTTACAGAAGTATAGAAACTGACACAACTTACCAAATGATTGTGTGTGTGTGTGTATATGTGTATGTGTGTGGATGGGTGAAAGTCTCCGCATAATTTAAATAAGGAAGAAATGCATCAAAATGATGCTTAAACATGGGAATCACAAATTCATATAAAAAAAAAAAATTGTCTAATCTGATTAATTATAAATTCATTTGAACTGAAATGCATATGTGGTTTGTAAACTATGAATAATTATTAGAAGTAAATAATATGGAAAATCTATTTTTACAAATAAAAACTTCTAAAAGTTAATGGCTACCAAGAAATCCACATCTAGGATTAATAAGTAACTGCCCAATCAGTCTGCAAATATTTTTTCTTTTTGGTATAAAAAGTAGTAAAAATTATTATAACATAGTTTGGTAACCTGTGTTTATTTTCAACCATTGTTGACTGGGAGAAATAGGTATCAGTAATATACTCAGTTGAACCAACTTGGCTATTATAGTATCACAGTGTTAATAAAAATGCTTTACTCAACAGAAAGATATTTTTTATTTTACCTGTGTGTGTGTGTGTGTGTGTGTGTGTGTGTGTGTGTGTGTGCACTCTAGATATTTAACAATATAAATGAAAAAATCTTAGACACAAATATTGGTAAAAACGTTAAGAGATAAATCATATCACAATGAGAAGCTTAACTTAATTTTCTGGTGTAATACCAAAATATCTGGTGCTATCTAGACTTCCATTATATCATACACCTAAACCTTTTTCTATCAAGAAAGTCTATAAGTGCAATGACCCTTACTTATTCTTTAGTAGATTACAATAATTGAAAGGTACAACATAAAATTTTATATAATGAAATGTAATTTTATAAAATATAATTGCTTCTTTGAGGTTCATAAGAGCTAGTTATTGAACCTGAACAAATGTAAATGTATTTTTTTTAATCTTATTTTTACTGTAGTATAAAACAGGAACAGTAGAAAGCCAATATTCAACATTCTTATAAATGTTTCTCTCACCCACACAAACATATTAATTACACACTATTAATTACATAATATCAAGTGTGACTGTGTGCAAGAAGTTTGAGTTGAAGATAATTTCTTCCTTTTTTTTTTTTTTTTTCTCACTCTCTCACACAAACAAATATTTAAAGCAGTTAAGCACAATTGGAAAAAGCATGCAAGCTGGACATGATGGAAGTTTTTTTAAAGCTTTGTGTAACAAATGATATTAGTAGTTATAAAATTTTTTTTAAAAATATTCTGGAAAGAAAACACCTTTGTATAGACTAGCTAAAACTTGGTGTTCATCTATAATGGTTAGAAGCAAAATGCTTACCTTTGCCAAGCTGTTTATCTGAAGCAACAGAATTTATAGAGAAAAAAAACAAAAGAAACAGAAATGTTAAGAGAGAAACAGTACATAGAGAAAGAGTAACAGTTTAGTAAGGTTGACTGTAGTAGGTAAACAAGCAACTTTCTTCTTGATACATTTCAATATTGATCCATTCAGTATCTACAATGCTAATTTTGGTGAAGTTAAACCCTTTGCCTTTCCAAACCATTTCCATAAATTTGTCCTAAACAGCCATGCTTCTTTTCAGACTTCTAGTTATCCTTTGTTTTATATGTTCTTAGTAATACATAAATCCCAAGTTACTCTAGCGGTTGAAAGAAATTAGGAATTCATATCATATATAATGCATGGTTGCCAGGAAAATATGCCCTGTGTATCATATGTGATACAACAGACAGGCAAAATGTTAAGAAGAAAATTCAGGTAAAAGCTGTTAAGAACAATTGAGAATGAGCATCGACAATAGATTTATGGGGGATGATTTTAGTTAGAGTTATATGGACATATCCAGAGGTTTCAAAGAATAATTTCAAATATGTCATCTAAACTAAGAGAAAGAAAGTCTTGAGAATTTGTTAAAAAGTCAGAAAGATCAATTTATAAAGATATATCAAAAGGTGATAAGAACTGTTACAAATAGTGAGTTAAATTGAAAGAGTATTAACTGCTAGCAGAAGTTTAGAAAAAAAAAAAAACCTAAAATAAAAAATAAAAAGTTTAACTAAATATATATAACAAAGCTAAGGGAATGTACTGCAGTTAGATAAATGATGAAACAATACAAGAACAATTTTGAAAAATCCTTAAGGTAAAGATAATACTGTTCTTCGTGATAGAAATTTTAAGAATTAAGTGGTTGCCTTACTACCGTTCTCATCAAAAATATTGTATTTTAAATAGTTTGATTTGAATACTCTAGATATGAGCATGAGAGATCAAGTTAGAAAACAAACCACTTGTTCCAAGACAGATTTAGAAAAGAAAACTTAAGGTAGAAGAAAAAATGGAGAAATATTTAGGAAACTGAAATCCAATTTAACATGGAATATAAAAAATAAATTTTGGATATCTGACAGGAAAATTGAACCCTTTTAGATGTTCCATGTTCTTCTATTACATTTCAGCTCTCATATGAAAGAAAGGTTAGTAATATAGAGATATGTAAAGAAAAATCTAGTGAAAGGTTTTGAGAAGAGAGTTAATGGAGTCCACATTGTCAAATAGCTAGAGAGAAAGTGAATGAAAAGAAATTATTTCACTACAAATGAAAACAAAATAATTGAAAGAAGAAGCAATTTAGAGAGACAGTAAACAGTGATAAATTGTGAGAAAAGCTTCAGTAATGAAGAGATAGCTTTACAAGTGTTTGAGCAAAATAAAAAAGAAATATATATATATATATAAATAGCTGGAAAATGCAGATAGAACTGTAAGATAGAGAAATCTGCTATTAAGCAAAGCTTCATTCACTTTTAAAATCTCACATGTGTCTCTCAAGAAGAAAACATCTTCAGGTACTTATAACTTTCAGAAAGTTTAAACCATCAAAATTAGAAATATACCATAATTATTTTCATGCTTTCAATGCTGAATGATGGCACTTCAAAGTTTTGATGATTTCACTAAACAGTTATGAAATTCATAAGTTTTTCTTTCTTTTTCTTTTTCGTTTCATTGGCACTCAATAATACATTAAAAGCAAGTGAATTATTAAAAATATAGTCCACTGTGGTCCTTTTTTTCAACACAATCCACTAAAGTGCCACCTCGAGTAAAGCAAACAAAAGAAAGTGCCTTGTTACTATAAGATACAACACAATGACCAATATGTTGACTATTTATTTAGCATTTATGCCTTATTCCTAATAATTAGACAAAACTACATCCAATACCAAATATAAGCTTCTTCAACAAAGAAAATTGGCCTTTTCAAATTTGTTCATAAGCTGAAAAAAAACAAACTTTAAGTGGAATATCAAGTAATTGTGCTTAGACTGGAATGGCTTTTGATAATCTAATTTTTTTTCAGGCAGTATATATAGAAGTATAGTATTCAATCTGTCCTTTTAAGTAATGATATTTGAGTGAAGTTTGACTGCTATTTCTAGCAGGCACAGTCAATGTGTAGAGGTTCCCTTGGCTTATAGCTAATGAATTTAGAAACTTCATTAACATTATATCTTAAACTTTGAAACATTTGCTTTTGTAAAATGTGTATTTAAACTATCTCTATTCATTCTTTAGTGTCAAAATAAATAAAATTTATTCAGTACATTCAAATTGGCATTAGAAAGGGCTTCTAGCAATAGAAACCATGTCAAAAACATGTGAGACATACTCCACTGCCCATGTTGAGGAAGAGTAACTCAATAAGAACTGATTCAGGCAATGATAACTGGAAAGCAAGTGTAAAATACTGATGAGAGGTCACATTTGAATGCACCATTTGGATTGCAGGAAACCAAGACAATACATACTCTGTAGGTCTGCTTTAAAGGATATACTTTATATTAGTAAAAGAGTGTTTAAAGACCTTATTTTTCATAGTAATGCATAACACTAAAGCAGGTTTGTAATCTCTCAAATTTTATACATTTTGGAAAGATACATCTATGCTGTAAATGACATCTTGTCTGAAAACAAATTCTCTCTTTCCTACCTCTACTGTAATAGTTCAATATCAGATTGATCTTTAAAGCAGGAAACTGATATTTTTTTACTACTCAGATACAAAGTTATTTAACCTTTTCAGTATCATATTACGATTGGAATATATTGTGTGTATCCATAAATTCTAATATTTAAAAATTGGGAAATAATTAGTAAAATAATGATTCAATGATAATTAAGCTGGTGTCTGAAATTCAACAAACTATTCTTACATAAAGTGACAATGGGAGATTTAAGTCTAAATACAAACACTTTAAAATGAAAGATTTTGTTTCTTAGAACCAGAGATGGTTTCAGTTAGATTAACTTCAAGAACCAGATTTTAGATAATATTTACTGTCACAATTAGTTACAATGTTTACAGGCATGGCTGTGTGGTAAGGGGTTTGTTTTCAAACCACAGGGTATCATGTTCAGTTCCTCTGCATGGCACCTTGGGCAAGTGGATTTTACAATAGCCCTGAGTTGACTAAAGCCTTGCGAGTGCTAGATGGAGACTGAAAGAAGCCTGTTTTATATATATATATATATATATATATATGTATGTATATATATATATATACACACACACATACACACACTCTTGACATGTATGTATGTATATATATATATATATATATATACATGTATGTGTGGGTCTTTGTGTGTCCCCCTACCCCTTGATAATTGGTGTTGGTTGTTTACATCCCTGTAACTTAGTGGTTCAGCAAAAGAGACCAATAGAATTTAGTACCAAACTTTAAAATAAGTACTGGAGTCAATTTGTTTAACTAAACCCTTCAAAGTGGTGCCCCAGCATGGCGACAGTCTAATGATTGAAACAAGTAAAAGATAAAAGATAGATATTAACTTTAATAATGAGATTATAGTTAAAATATTATCTAAATAACATCTATAAATTTTCTGATCAATGAAACCACTTATTTTGAAAAATTGGAGTAAGAATAAAGTTGAAGTTAAAAAAGAAAGTACTGTTTGCAGATATGCATCAACAACATGCAGAAGTTAACCATTTCAAAAGACCAAAATGAAAATACAATAACAGATACATTTTTAACAAACCTTTCAAAGTCATGCTTTGTTACAGATCAGCACATCAGGAATTAATAAACCATTTAGACATGCATTTAACCATTCCTCATGCCATACAACCAAAGCATATTTCACTCAAGTTTTGTTTTGCTAACAAATCCTAGTTCCTTTATCAATTGGAGTTATTTTTATGGCACCAGTTTCCTTAAAATGTTTGATTCCACCTCTATAACATCCTTACTATTTTTTTTTATATATTTAAAAGTACTTTTAATTTTAATAGTGGAGAATCACAATAAAATTTAATGATATCTTAACCAACAAAGAAAATATCAGAAAAAATTAAACTAAGAAAAACATTGAGAGCAAATGATATTCACACCAACCTAAATAAATACAAACCAAGTAGACTATTGTCTATTCACTAAAAATTATAACATGATCATCTAAACCGTTATCCCTCTACACTCATTTCTTAAACACACGGCTCAGTAACTGTACAAGTGTTTACATACAGATAATTGAGAAATGATGTATTTGAGAGAAACATTAAATCATATGCTCACAAAGTCTCACAAACTATTCACAGGAGCTGGCTACAGACAAAAATTGAGCAACCTTCTCTAACTGCCTGGTCAACAAATGTTTTAGTAATTTGATGACAGAAACTGGAAGGAAATCAGAAGTGAAACAATAATGAAAGAAATTAAATAAAAATCAAAACTAAAATGTTACACAAAGGCAAAAATCTAAGCAAAAGAAGTGAGAGATCTGATAGGATTTTCTTATTTTTAAGCCTGGTTTCATAATACCAACTGAACAACAAAATTGTGATAAAACTTCAAATATTCCTAAAATTGTAGATGTTTCAACTTAATCTATTCAACTATTATTTGTCACGAGTTCCTCAATAGCAATTAAATCTTGTCTACTTTAACGTCACACCACAAACCTTTGTAGCTATGGAAATAGTGTTCCAAACATTTTCATAAAGTAACCTTGAAATTATTTTATTAAATAAATGCAAAATATTTGAATAACAGTCAACTATGGTTATAAATAACATAAAAAATAATTAACAAGTAGACACATTATAGAACTAATGTGAAAGACCATTTTGAAAATATACATCATTGTAACTGCCTTTACCTTGTTATATACAAACTAAAGACAATAAAAAAAAAATAGTAATGTAATCTTCAATATCTTTGCAAAAAAGGATTCTAAACAAAACACAAATGTTCTAGATAATCTCAACATGAAATTTCAGTGAAAAATTAAAATATAAACCATACTGTTTACAGGCATATTTCTGCCATTTCTTAATTATCAACAGAGAGAACTTTCTTTGAATGGTGTTGACACTATTAACAAATCTTAGATTATCACACATCTCATAAACAAATAGAAAACCCTTCAGTTTAACCACTCAAAATGTTATTTTCTAACAGGCTCCATTTTCTGTACTTTTGAATGACATCATTCTTAGATTATTAAAGAAAACAAGAGCTGCACAAAACAAAAAAAAAAAAAAGAAAATCATCACCATTAAAAATCATCTATTTGGAAAAATAAATTACAAAACTTATTTGATACTATAATTTAATGTCCTAAACGATGCTAAAGATAAAAGATACAATTTTAAATTCCTTTTCATATCTGTGTTATAATGAAGAAAGTTTCCCTGGTCCTAAAGAAACATATCTACATTATAATAATTATTATTATTATTTACCTTTTGGTGCATCAACTGAAATAACAACATTAATCTTTAAAACAGATATAAAAAATCTCATTCCTGTTAGGAGTCGTAGGTGGGGAACATTTCCTTGGAAGAAGAAAAAAGTGACACAGCAAACAAGTGAAGAAATAAAAACAAAATATACACAAGTCTCCTAACGATATTTTTGCTGTCAGAAATTTCTCTAGAAAACCGTTACATTCAGGAGTTTTACTTAAAAGTTTAATTTAAAACAAATATAAATTTCAAAATGCATATCAAAACATTATAGAAGGAAAAAGAAAGTAGCTACTAAAATTTCATAAGCTTAGGAAAACAAAAATATGAATATATTTATCATTAATTTATTACACAGGTACAAGTGTACCTAAATATAATAGAGTAAAGAAATGTAATGGTATAAAGATAATGCCTTTTATGAAAGTAATACTAGCATAACTGAAGTCAAATGACCTGCTAGAAATCAAAGACAGGTTATAGGCAGGTTTCACTATGAACTTATCTATCCTTTATGCCATTTGCTGTTAGAAATCCTTCTGAAAACTTTGTCAATTAGCAGAATATGTAAAGCATTGGGCAAAATGCCTTACAATATTTATTTGCTTTTTCTGGGGTCAACTTTGCCTTTTATCCTTTTGGGTTGATAAAATAAGTACCATTTGAACACTGGTGTTGGTTTAATAGACTTAGCCCCTCCCACAAACCTGCTACTTTGTGCCAAAATTTGAAACCAATATCTATTTGCCTCACTTTACATTCAGTATTTAAATCCTGCCAAAGTCAACTGTGTCCTTCCCCACCTGAGATTGCTAAGTACTGGATAAATAAGCACCAGAGTCAACTGGATACCTGGTCCCCACCCCAACAACTATGTGGTATTGTGTTTATGTTAGAAAATTATTTGAAATCTTAAATGCAAATATATAATTAGGGAAATCTTTCAAAGTGTCATCGAAATTATAAACTACTGCATATGCTTTTATTACAAATGTATTTATATTGAATTGGTCAACCAGAATAGTAACAAAAATGTCTTACTCTTGCTGATTCTGAGATTATCTATGATTGGCTTAGCCTTCACTCAAAAATGGATATGACTTGATAGAAAATATAGACCTCTCCTCTTTGCCCTCCAACTCTTAACCCAGTAGAACATTGAGGTTATGATAACTAAGGAGAGAGCTGCACTAGTAATCAACTGATACTCATTTTCAGCTGAGCAATGAAATACCTTACACAAGAATACAACACTCCGCTCAGTCTAGGAACTGAACTCACAACTTTATGATCATGAAGCCAACACAATTATCACAAGCCACTTACCTTTACTTGCCTATGATTTGTACTTTGATTTACTACAACTTCTGAATTTAATGGATTCATCCCTTGAATTCATTAAAAGAGGTAAGTTGGCAGAGTTGTTATGAGGGAGGATGATTTATAGGTAAAAAATTAGAATGTTGACTGTACAAACGTTTGTGAAAGAAATAATAAAGTTTAAGTTTATCCCCTTTAAGAGTTAATTGCCTCTGACAAGACATCATAATTCTGGAGAAAAACTTTGAAACATTGGCCCTCAACTAACAGTGATAATAGTTTTTTTTTCCTAGCTATGCATAATCCTCTCTATAAAAAAGTGCATAAAGAAAAATATCCATAGAAATCTCCTATTAGAGTTGAATTTCATAGACTATACACCTATAAGATATGATTTTTAGCAGTAACACAAGGTCATAGATTTTTAAGAGAGGGTACAGTTGATACAAATTGTTAATTATCTTGGAAGGAACTGAACTCACAACCAACAGTGTACTGCAAGCTGTGAGTGTCCAGGGCAAGGCAAGCACTGCAAGGAGGGCATACTATTTTTGTTATTATTACTTCATATATATATATTTTAGTTCTGTTAATTTTGTGCTCTTAAGAATGTTTTCCTCAAGACAACCACCCCTATGGCCTCACCCATGCTATGCAACAGTTCAGAATATAAAAGGATGTAACTAAATACCACTAAACATTTAGTCAAACTGCTTGACTGTTTCTTTCACTACATTTCCTTTCCAACTAGAAATAAGTCATTTGAATAAGAAAATAAACTCAAATGAATTCACATTTATGATAACTAAACCAGAAGGAAGTGTTTTAATAATAGTAAAAAAATTTTGAATAATTAAAAGACATCCGTTTCAGTTGCTTTTAGCTTTCTAAATGAAATTTCTGACATAAGAACACAGCTTACCTTTTGCTTCTGGTGCTGTTGTAGTTGAACATAGAAAAAGACATTAGCTTTAGTCTTATTATCAGACATAGCATAAATAAAACAAGAGGGAGGAGCAGAGCATACAAAAATTACCTGTCTGTATACAATAAAGTAAAACTATTTTTATTTATTATTATTTTATAATAATTATTGATTTTATACTATTATTATTATTATTTTGCACATTTCATTGATGAGTTTGCATTAGGATAATGAATAATCTTAAAATTATGACTTTAAAGGATAATATGACAGGAAGATAAAGTTGGTGATGATTTGATGAGTAGAAAATGTTGCAGGTATAATTAGCAGTGAATAGTGTGACTGTATTTGTAAGAGTCAGCCAAGTTTGATAAAACTTTTTTTGACTAGAATTCCTTAGTGCATTTGGGAAGGAAAAAAAGAGTCAGTGGGTTGTGCAATTCACAAGAGCAATTTTTATTCTCCTGATGGCCATCTTGCACAAGATTCATTTGCTGAAAATTCTCTTCGTTGTTGTATAGTAAAAGAAGATAAAAAAGAACACATTGCATGATGTGATTCTGGAAAGGCACATCATGCCTTAAGAAAAGAAAAAAAAAATAGGAGGTTCATGGCAGGAATGTCAGTCAAAAAAATGAAAAATCAACACAGAAATCCTCCTAATTAGTAACAGTGGGGTTTTCCTCCAAGTATTTACCAGTAGAGTAGCTGCACAGCTTGCTGTGAAACACTTGATGATTTCCAGATAATAGATTTTAGTGACAGCAACAGTGGTGTACATGTGTAGTCAGCTGGTGTTGTAAAGTGGGATTGTGTTGATAAGAGGAGATGAGATTAGATGATCAGATGAGCTTTGGGTGTGTAATAGTGTGACATCTGTATAGAGACTGGATTTGGAAGTGTTCAAGAATGTTTGGGGAATCTATGAGTCAGAAACATCACAAGGGGTAAAAGATTAAGCCCAAGTAATTCAGCATGGTAACTATTTCAGCTTCAACAGCATCTGGTACCCAAAGCATCACTTTATAAATACACTCATTTCTCTGGTAGGCAGCTGGTGTCATTTAGATTATTTTAAATTTAGTTGTAAATAAATGCAAATATAAAAATCAGCTATTTATTTATATTTTGTTTCACATTGCTACTGTACTTATCTTTAAAGCATTAAACTGCCATCAATTAGCTATCGAAGATTTTAACTATGTAGGTGTTTTTGGTATGTTATACAAATGAGACAGAAAACAGAAGTTCACATTGAATGTTCCTACTATTACCACACAATTATATATAAGAAATATATATATTACCACACAATTATATATAAAAAAGAATTTCTTTAAAAAATACGAAGTAGATTGTTTATTGAAGTATAACAAAACCAGAGTGGAGGAATATTGATACACTGTTACATTTTGACACTAGTAGTTTAATACAGTGCAAACCAGCTCTGAAATCATAAGATATGATATAAGCATTTGTCAGTGAATGTTTAAAATGAAAAAGAGTTGTTTTTGTTTCTTATTTTTTGTCATAAGTGAATATTTAGATTAAAAATATCAAGATGGCGAGATGGTGTGAGGGCGGTTGCAATGGCATTGAGGTAGATCTGGCCACTCCTGTTAATGGGGACAAAACCCGGATTTAAAACACTGGATGATGATGAACAAAGACAATCAAATATGATAAATTAAATATAAAAATATCCTTAAAAAAATCTATTAAATTTCACTTGCTGTAAGATAAAATGTAATACATTGGAAATATTTGAAACTTCTATAAATATTATCAGTCTGAAAAAAAAAAAATGGGAAAACAGAAAAATATTAATGCTGATGACTGGGCACAAGGTCAATTTAGATAGATAAGGAAGGCAGTGTAGTTAACCGAATTAACCCTAATATATTACTGATACATATTTTATGTGCACAAAGTAATAATAGCACCCAATAGGTAAAACCAAATTATATTCACTAAAACAGCCAGTTTATTATTTTACTGTTTTAGCTACCCTCATCAACCTATTTTAAATATTGATTTCTTATGGAAAGGGCCACAAATTCTTATGTACTTGATAGTTATGTCTTTCTCAAAGATATTAAGAACAAGGCTAAAAAGAAATTCTTTTAAAAGGGAGTCGAAGCCACGATTAACTGTATTCTACATTGAGCAGCTTAATTTAAGCAAGTAATGGGCTAATTTAGATGCTTTAACCCTTTAGCATTCAGATTACTCTGTTAAATGAAATGCTTATTTATCCAGTCTTGAATTAGTTGCGCATCATCTCATATTTTGGAATTTCAATGATGTGACCCTTTATTTTTCTGATATTGTGGATAAGGTGTGAGAGGCTAGACCTGGCTGATTTTAATATATACAAAATATTTGAGTCAGATATGATCAGTTTAAATACTAAAGGGCTTAAAGTTTCTAATTTAGAACCTTCAAGAATATCAGATTATATCAGTGAATATTTTAGTTTGTCATTCCATTAGAACCGATATTGATTTAAATTACTATGCCTGATTCCATTCAAGATGTATTGACTTTGTGCCTCATTTAAGAAAATAATACACATGCACACACATACACTCATATTAAATAAAATCTTACCCATTGCTATTTCGTAGATTCCTGTGGATTTATCCTCCATACAGCACTTCCGGTCAACCAAATAGGCAATAAGGATGAGAAGTGGGAAAAAGAGGAAAGTCACAACGGCTTCCCACAGTTCCACTACATTCGGACTACTGACTAGTAAAACAATGGCAAGCCACATGTAAGAAAAGAGGCAAAAGAATGAGGTGATACCAAACACACGCATACTTTTGATGCGTCGGAATTCACCTGCTGGAATTGTCATGATACAGATACCAGATATGACGAATAAATTGAAAGCAGCTGAACCAACAATGGTTGATGGTCCAAGAGCACCAGCACAGAAGCCGTTACCCAGAATCTCAATAACAGACAGTAGGATTTCTGGAGCACTTGTACCAAGAGCCAACAGACTGAGGTTGGCAACAGTGTCATTCCATACCTAAATGAAAATAAATAAATAAATTTCAGTTTCTATTGTTAAAAGGGTAAATGAAAGGTTATTGAGTCACAGGGCTAGAAACATTGATAGTAATGCGATAGAAGATTGAGATTACTTTTCTGTGTTATATATTTTAAAATTGTTTATACAAATATTTCCTGTTGATCCCTGACAACAATCGAATTAAGACCCTGCTCTCTGAACTCAACAATTCTAAACCTACCCCCACCTAAAAATCACCACTCACATCATACTTTCCCATTTTACACCAATCTCACTGCTTCGTTACTCAAACTTTGCATGAAACACTTTTTTACTTCTGTCCTTCCTCAAAACTGCACCTTATGGAACTTTTTCAGTCACATAGACATGAAAACTCTGAAAAGAATATATACAATTCCCATCCTTTATAGAATAACACTTCACCCCCTGCCAACAGGCAAAAAAAGTACAAACAAAAATGTGATGTTGGTGATCAATTGTCAACCAGGTTATACAAGGCAAGTATCATATAGTAATCATAACACTGACAATTCAAAATCAATTAATGGACCTATATTATTAATAAACTGTATTATAAACAATTACCATATCTTACCCGATCACTAACATTGTGTTGTCTTCATATTGAAAACACCTTCCCAAACACAGTTTACTTAGTTACACACATACATACACCATGTAGAGAAGTCACTCACTTATCTAAAGAGCAGGAGCATTAAATAAGTGATCCTTAATTCACTACTACATTACAATAAAGGGACAATCTATCATGCATTCTATGTATTAATGCAATAGAGAAACAGTTTTTACTGCTTATAATCAATGGATCATAAATATTTGATAACTGCTACCAACAAACGAATGAACTGACAAAGTATACAATAAAATTTCTACTTCACTCCCCTTACTAAAGAAAGAACAAAATCATCAAACATCTTCAATAGATTTGAACACATGACCTGTAAGTTATAAGTCCAATACTTAATTCACTTGGCTATTGTAACTACATTGTATTAAGTTTGCTGTTTCATTTGAAAATCCTGTTATAAGTTAAATTTCTCTTGCTATTCCATACATGATGAGTAGTCAAATTTCCTTCAAATCACACTCAACTATTTTTACAAAGGGAGGTTACATCAGGCATCTTAAACTATATTACCTCTGGCTGAAACTAAGTGAGATGATCATGACTAGTCATAGATCTGCTGAATTAGGGCTGACCTAGAGCTAAACAGTTCTGACAGGCTTAACTTCAAACCCTGTGATCTCTCTCTCTCTCTCTCTCTCTCTCTCTCTCTCTCTCTCTCTCTCTCTCTCTCTCTCTCTCTCTCTCTCTCTCTAAAGGAATATACCCCAGCATATGAAAACATACAACAGTGTGTCCAGTTGTCATTGAAGGCCAATGTCTGACCCAATCAACTACTAATCCACTAGCTTAACTTCCAACATCTCAACAATGATAGGGTTAGTTTAAGCAACCATTTTTATAACCACCTTTCGGTCTTCTACCTTACCTAGAGACCACCAGTACGGTTTCTGTAGAGTGAACTCTACCAAGGACTTGCTCTCCTACATCATTGATCTCTCAACCTTGCAAACTTTAGCAAAAGCAAGGTTGTTAAAGTATTTGTCCATGTCTAGCATGACAGTCTCCTAACTAGATTGCCAATCTTTTGGTTCCCACCATCTCACATTTCTTGGATAAGAAGATTCCTTACAGGCTGATCCACTGCACTATCTGTCAAGGACATTATCTCATTCTGGTGTATTTTGGTATATTTCAGGGTTCAGTTACATCTACCACATATTTCCTGAAATACCACAATCTTTTCTCTGTTACATATAACTACACACACATAGATAATATGTAAATTTTTGCAAATTGGCAGCATCCAAACTCAAGTTATAAATCTCATGCCAGATTTTTTTAATACTTTGATGAATAAAAGCCTGAATGACATCCTTCAATAATAGAAATACTAACTAGTCTCAGGAGGAACACTTTTGTTCAGACCTTCCTTCCCAGAACTATAACCATCTGGAACTGTTTCTTCCTCCATTTCTTTCCTACATGCATCCAACACCAAACATTGAACATAAACATGCCTTCAAGACTGAGAAAGTCTGAAAAGGTCACAGAAATGTTCCGCGTTCCTCTTCTTGCTATCAGATAATAATAATAATTAAAAAAATAATCAAGAGATTTAACCATAATAAATGTTTTAATAATAAAATTAAATTTATAAGCATACTATGATGGTCCTTCATATGTGTGATTAAAAGCATCGAGTTCTTTGGTACAAAAACAAAATATAAAAAAAATTTGTATAAATTACCTTTACTTCAATTTCGTGGAATCCATTCGGTTTGCTACTGTCAGCTACTCTGATCTTACGGGTTTTACTTGTAATGCGTTCAATGGAACACATAAATGTATCAGCAATAATAGATACACCCAAGAAGCACCAAAATAATCCTAGCAAGTATACAAATGCACGGAACCCTACAGGCCAGGCATCTTCATTAAGAATGGGTAAAATCAGGCCCGAACAGGATCCATTGTCACTTGATTTTATACAATAGGGGTTGGTAACAGCATTGCTGCTTGGTGTGGTGTTAGCCATAGTTGCTGCTCCAGTTGATATTAACTGTTCATCTATTCAATCCTGTAACATAGAAGATAAGATGAAATAATTACATGTATCCAAATACATACACACATATATACACACAAAATGATGTGGTCTCTGTTTGTCAAGGTTGACCCTTCATCTACATATATGCAAGCCCGGGCATTTTTTTTTTTTTTTGATACAATACTTTTGTTCCAAACAACTGCCAATTCATCACCTCATACACATATGCACATTAGATAACTGTGAAAAGAGAATGTGTCTTAGTAACCAAGTTTCTTCCAATCTTTGGACATACCTAAATCAGCAGAGGTTTTGCTACACTAATATCTCATCCATTTTAAGAAGTTAGGCTTTCTCTAGAAAGAGTGTTTCTGACCATGTATTTCCATGGAATGCTCATGATTTGTCTCAAGTGTATCATCATGAATGTATGCAGTTTTTTATTACCTATTTATGTTACATTGTCCATATTTTCTATTTGTAGCTACACACATGCTGTTGGTGATACTTTTCCTTTTCTGGTCTGAACTTTCCTGTTTTCTTTTCTGATGAAGATCTATGCTTGAAACCTCAAAAGCTCTCCCATTTTACAGACCATCAAATGGCCATGCAAAGGTTTTCGGCCACCTCACATAAACCAATCAAGATACAGTGTTTTAAAACAAAAATGTCTATCAAGAAGTTACTATACATTGTTAATATTTCGTGTGATGGTATCCCTTAGCTTAAATAATTGCTTCAATGTGCCTGGGAAGTGATGCATACAAATCCTTCACCATCTTCACAGGTATGAGAGGCCATTCCCACAATTCTTCAAGATTGTGTAAATTCTTCTGATGAACTCTTTTACTCTTTTACTTGTTTCAGTCATTTTGATTGTGGCCATGCTGGAGCACCACCTTTCACCTTCTAATAAGTGAAAATTTGTCAGAAGGCCTCCAGGAAAATGAAATGACCCATGTTACATGATGAAAACAGTGAAGTTTGGGGGTAAGAGTTTGATGCTTTGGAGATACATAAAAAATGTTGGTTCAAGAAAGTTGGTTGAAATTGATGGTAACTTGAATAGTGCTAAATACATCCAGTGGCTGAAGGACAATTTAATACCAGACTTGGATGAAGGTGAGATTTTTCAGCATGGCGGAGCTCCATGTCACAGATCACATGCAACACCACAGAGTCTGGCTGATGAAGGTGTTACCATTTTGAAAGATTGGCCACATCAGAGCCCTAACTTAAATATCATTGAGCAAATGTGAACGGAACTAAAGAGAAGAGTTTATCAGAAGAATCCATGCAATCTTGAAGAGCTGTGAAAGCTCAGCCACACAGAATGGTATCTCATACTTGTGAAGATGGTGAAGGATTTGTATGTATCTCTTCCCAGGTGCATTGAAGCAATTATTCAAGCTAAGGGAAGTCACACGAAATATCAACAATGTACAGTAACTTCATGAAATGAACATTATGTAATAAATTTTCATTATAGACATTTTTCTGTTTTAAAATACTGTCTTGACTGGTTTATGTGAAGTGGTCGAAAACTTTTACACAGCCATTTTTGATGGTTGTGTCTCATCTTCCCCACTCATTCAGAACTCCAACTACAAAATATAATGACCCCAACAGGGTCAATATTTCATCTGTAAAAAAACAATGCGAAACATCCACTTATAAGTTGGCAATTAGTAGAAATTTACAATAGTTTAAAATGGCTGAAGACTTTTGCACAGTACTCATCATCATCATTTAACAGCCACTTTCCATGCTGGCATGGGTTGCACAGTTTGACTGAGAACTGGCAAGCTGAGAGGCTGCACCAAGTTCCAATCTGATTTGGCAAGGTTTCTACATCTGAATGCCCTTCCTAATGCCAACCACTCCGAGAGTGTAGTGGGTGCTTTTATGTGTTATTGACATGGGAGACAGGAGTCAGTCAGGTGGCACTGGCATTGGCCACACTTGAATGGTGCATTTTACATGCCACCAACATGGGTGCAAGTCAGAAAGCACTGACTGCCTGTGTATACATGTATATATATATATATATATATATATATGTGTGTGTGTGTGTGTGTGTGTGTGTGTGTGTGTGTGTGTGTGTGTGTGTGT
>NC_068984.1:24995581-25004158 GCF_001194135.2 Octopus bimaculoides
TGTGTGTGCACATATGTACACACAGAGAGTGGAAAATGTCATGTCACCACTTTACAATATTATGATTTTCAAAAGTCAAACCAAACATGCAGCAAAACGAATTGAAATACAAACATTCAATAGAAAACAAACAACAATTTCTGTCTGGAATTTATTGTAATGTCATTACTTGTTGCCAACTATTTTTGATGATACCTGTTTACACTATAACCGTGTAGTAACAATAAAATATGTAACTAAGCAGGGTAACAACAACATAACAATCCAACAAACTATACATGAACCAGCAAACGATATTCCGACAAACTATCAAAACGGCACCTTACGACTTACTGCAATTAACACCTACTCACTCCGTCTCTCACTCAGACTGCTACTATTTATAGTCATTCGGTCAAGTACTCTCACCACGCTAGAATTATAACATTAAATGATATAACATTAATATTCTCTATTTCAGTGTTGTATCCATTCTATTTGGAAAAACTTACATTTAGTTTCCTATTCATCTTCTAAGCACATCTAGTTTTGTATCATAGAAAAAGGTTTCAACCTGTTCTGTATCCCTTCAAAGTTTGAGTTCAAATGTCAAAGAGGTAAACTTTGCTATTCGCCCTTCTGGGTCAATAAAATGAGTACTAATCAAATACTAGAATAGATATTCCCCACTTAAACTACCTGACCTTGTTCCTATAGCAGAAAAATAATTTTAGACTGCAAGCTAATCTAACCCAATGTATAAGATTTATCCTTTGAAATGTTGTCAGAACACCATCAGTTTTTTTCTTAGTTTTTTTTTTTTTTTTCAGACAGGACAAGGGTGAACATCTACACAGAGGGCTGGCCCCTAGATGTGTCAAAAACCAATTGGCCATGTGACATAAATCAAGGGGCCAGCTGTCCTGTAAATCTACTATTTGACTCCACAGAACCATCTACTATTTGACTCCTTTGCTATGAACCTGGACAGATACTACAGCACTGGGCCAGAGTGGACCTGGAGAAATTGGGACTAAGGGCTGCTGACTCCATACTTCCCTATATTCCTATATTGGAGCTTCACCAGTCAGAATAGCTTAATGCTTTGCCCAGGATTTATTAGGCCTATTAGAGACCCTCAGTATAGATGTTAGGTCTGCAAGAAATCGCATTCAAATCCCTTTGAACTTTAAAAAATAGGACACAAGAAGGTACTTCTAGATGCACTTTGCCTAAATCAAAGGCAAAATGTCTAGAATGCCTTTCACTATATGTCTAACAGAGTTAGGCAAAAATATCAAATACTGGTTAAGTTTATTATGAGATACTTCAATTTAACATTAAATGAACTTTCAAGATTTTGTCTTGCCCAGTGAGAATAGAGGTGGGGAGGGGGTTTGTACATATTGGTAATATGACATATGAATCAAAATTTGACTTTGCTGTGATTTGTTAGTAACAAATATTTACAACATGCTTTTACTTTATCTGGACATCTACATGTATTTGTCATCTCTAGCTTTGAAAATTTAATATAGTTAAGTGGCATTACAGCAAATTGCTTAGTTTGTTTTTGACCATATAATATAAAGAGAGAGAGGGAGGGATGGAGGGAAAGAGGAAAGAAAAAGAGAGAAAAAAAAAGAGAGGTAAGAAAAAAAGAAAAAAGCAGGAAAAGAGAACACAGAAATTAGTAAATACAAAAGAGGAAAAAAAAAGAATGCAAAAAAGGAAAGAATATGCAGAACAAAAAACTGAAAAGAAAGAACAAAAAAGAACAGTGGAAAAAGGAATGGAAGAAGAAAGAAAAACGAGAAAGAAAAACGAGAAAGAAAAAGAAATGAAGTCACTCCACATTGGTGTACAATCTAGAATAATATTAGTCCAATTTTTTATTCCACCTACTCACAAAATAGTTTTAAAACTGGCAAACTATTTCATTTTATTGAAGAAATTCATTCAGTTTTTTTTTTCCTCTCTTTCATACAAAGAACTTAAAAACTGGTATTTGTACAGATAGTCTTTACAGGACAAAGTGCCAAGATACAAATATATATACATAGCCATTATATGTATATGTGTGTGTGTATGTATGTATGTAGACAGATAGATAGAGAGAGAGGTGAGGGCAGACAGACAGAGAATGACAAAAACAGAAAGAGAGAGATAGGTAGACAGAGATGGACAGAAATAACCAGGCTTACAATTATGAATAATAGTAAAAGGTAAAAAATATACAAAGGTGAGGAATAAATAAAGCTAAAAGAAACAATATAAAGTGAAATAAAATTTGAAGAAAAACAATGTCATCAAGTTAATAATTAAAAGATAAGGTGGGTGAGGGCGGATATTGACAAAAATGCAAATATTTAGTTCATGAAAGATATTTCACATGTTTAAATTGGCCTGTTTTGGTCTTTTGTATAGCTTGAAATAAATTATTATAAAATAGCGAGACTCTATATTTTAATTTTTCGTTTCTTTTTACATCAGGTGAGGCGGACGATTAATTCATAGAGAGCCATATAACTATTATTATTATTATTATTATCATAATATATATATATATATATATATATATATATATATATACATACATACTAAATTTAGTCTTATTTACATTTTGATTAATGTAAATCATCATTCAATCATCATTCTCACTAACTAAAAGTTCTATTTTAATATATTATTGTTTATCAATTCATTCCTATCTGCATTCTGGAATAATCGCCCTCATTACTTCAGCATTCATTTTTTCATGCTTATAAAAGGTCAGGCAGAATTTGTTGAGGCAGATTTTCTATAGCTGTGCTTTTCTTGTTGTCAACCCTCACCTGTTTCCAAGTAAGGTAATATTTCCCCATAGCTAGACACGTTTTATTAATGGAAGATCAGAAACAAATGATGATTGTTTACAACCATCATGTGACATTAAAACAAGTGGAAATCCCTGCACACCCTCACACACACACAATATGCTTCTTTCAGTTTCCTATTTCTATTTCGTTACTGCCCACAAGGGGCTACACACAGAGGAGACAAACAAGGACAGACTAACAGATTAAGTCGATTATATCGACCCCAGTGCGTAACTGGTACTTATTTAATCAACCCCGAAAAGATGAAAGGCAAAGTCGGCCTCGGCGGAATTTGAACTCAGAACATAGCGACAGACGAAATACCACTAAGCATTTTGCCTGGCGTGCTAACGTTTCTGCTAGCTCGCCGCCTTAGGCTTCTTTCAGTTTCCATCTACCAAATCCACTCACAAAGCTTTTGGTCAATCCAGAACTATAATAGATGTTTGCATGGCATCTGAGCAAATTGTTCTTAAGCCCCAGATCAATCCTAAGCAAACACAACCATGGTCAAATATTTCAGCTGAACCATTTTCTCTTTCTAGAGGTATCTAGGTCAACATTATCTAACATTCAAGCTTTTTCAAAAGATGGTAGGTTATGATTTAAGGGCGATGTGGCTAATATTTCTAACAGGTTAAGATATTTCTATCACTCATTGGATCTCTCTCTAAGTTTCCTTGAAATGTAGCAATAGAGATTATCAATGCTGTCTCTTGATGGTCCTGAGACTCAAGATTTTCAGGCAAAAATGAAAATTAGAGTTGTAACTCTTACTTTCCTCATGAACACTAGCATAGAAAATGAAGAGAAATAGCTAATCCGAGCCCCAAGACATGAAACCCAGTTCAACAAGATTCTATATCAAAGTCTCTGGCACTCATCATATTTTTGTATAGTATAGTTAAATTAACATCTAATTCTTTATTTTATTCAACCATCGCTTGCAGATTTCTTTTACTTAGTGACACAAGCATATTCATTAAGGTTCCAAATAAATTAAGCAATGTACCCATGTATATTACTAGTATTTATTTTTTCTTTAATCTTGGGAGAAGGAAGACGCTAATTAATGAAGTAAATGCTTAATGAGGTGAACATGATCACTTTAATTAATCAAAACTAAACTCATAGTGAGCTGTAAAAGAAATTGATGAAATCAAGCAGACAAAGCTAAGGGAAAAAACTGAAGCAAGAAAAAAAATAAAAAAATAAAAAACTGACCGATGCCAATATTTTAATCAAAGTTGGTAATTGTAGGGGAAGAATAGTTTGACCTATAGCAGACATGGTGAAAACTCTGGATATCTTTTAGTCATATTCAACCTCTTCAGTGAAACAGTCATTTACATATTGATAGATTAATGGAGATAGAAGAGTGTGATGTGTGTATGTATATATATATATATATATATATATATATATATGCAGAATGTACAAATGCTGACAGAACAAAGCCTGAGGGAAATAACTAAAGGGTATCGTCCATTATAGTAGAGACGTAATAAAGTAAACTTCATACACAATGTGGCATGCATGACGACCTTTATTAAACAGAACTATAATCAGATCAAGGAGAGGCAAACATTGTTGAACAATGCTTAAATCAATCAAGCAGAGGAAAGGCTAACAACTCAAAATTAAAACAAATATTTGAAATGGATTAATGCACAAGACCTTGTGATTAATTACAATTGGAAATTGAAAATGTAATGAGAGGAATGTTGACTTGGGCTCATAATTAAAAACTATCAAGATTAGGTTTCTAACAGAGAGGATCTTAATCTTGCTTAAGCAACAATACAAACATGTACTTAAAAGAGATGTTTTTGGAGACACCCTATATATGTACAAAATATAATTCACTTGTTATTTCTGATGGGTTGACCTGAAATTCAAATGTCAGAAGCAAATAGTAAAACCATAGCAGAATATTTACTCAAGGAATGATTCATCTATTGAAAGGCAACTTCGTTCTATAACATCTTAAAACAGTTGCTAGTCATCTGAGCATTTTTAATACATGTATCAACACTAATGTTAGAAGTATTTACATTGGACTATGAACTACTTATAGAAATTATGGACAGACTTTCTGTTAGTCATTTATCAAACTAAAGTGCAAAATTACACATACATGTGTGTGTGTGTGTGTGTGTGTGTGTGTGTGTGTGTGTGTGTGTGTGTGTTGCGCGTGATAGACAGAAAGATATCAAAATGAAATCAAATATATTCAACAGAATTATCACAATATCCTATCCTGTGATACTGTAACAGACAATCAAGAACATTCAAATAATTTCTGTTTGGTATATAATTTGGAAGGAAATCTCTACTGTAGTAATTATTATTGCCAAAATTGCCTGCAAGAGCACTGGCTTCTCTTTTGCATTTTTTTTTTTTTTTTTCATGGAGTGAGTGGGAAGAAATTGACAGCATCCTACTTATAGAACAGAGTTAGATGACAAAGATATACAGGATTTCCAGTAAAATTCATGACTCTGTATAATTTGGATTCCATGGGAGAAAAGAAGATATTTCAGGCTCTCTCTCTCTCAGAGTTCCAGAAAGTGAAATTCCTTTCAACCAAACTCATAAATTCACTGCATAATTTTCTCTAACACAGACCACCTCTAGTTGCCTTAGAGTGGTCTTTTACCTGTTATACAATATATATATATAGGCTTATCTATATTATTAATATAATAGCATATTTAACAGCTATGTTATTAAGAAAGTAAATGGCATACCAGCAAACTATTGTCAAGAGAAAGTAAGTATTGTCATAGGTTAAGTTAGTTAAATGCAATGAATTGTGTTTCTTCATCCTTCGGCCATAAACAATGAATATAAGCAAGTAGTGAGTGTATTAGCTTGTCATTTAGTTTATAGCTTCAATAGAAAGAAAAGCATAATGGAAACTGGTTATTATTTTATGAGTTCAGTATCTCATACATACTGATTAAGGTGTGCCATCAATAACAGCATAAACAGAACAGTAAAAAGCAAACAAATTAAAAAGCTGGCACCACAGTAGGAACTGTAAATAGGAATTTA
This sequence comes from Octopus bimaculoides, assembly GCF_001194135.2. Lineage (NCBI taxonomy): Eukaryota > Metazoa > Mollusca > Cephalopoda > Octopoda > Octopodidae > Octopus > Octopus bimaculoides. The sequence continues at coordinate 25,001,476 of NC_068984.1, forward strand.
ATATCAAACAATGCTAATTTAAACACCCTTATTACAAGTAATGATTATTTATACTCTCTGTGGTATACTTGCTTTAGTAAAAGAGAAAAGAGTTTTGCTGCAATAATTTAGAGTTAGGGTGGTAGGTTCCTGCTCATTTTCAAAGCCATTTCATATTAGCACTTCCTAAACAAGTTATATTTAGTAATGTATTATTAACAGGACAGCATTTGAATATGAATACACAACAACTTTCAGTCAATAGGTAATACTACAACCATATAATACTACCCTGGCCAACATACTCTTAATATCATACATTAGGAATTTCTAATGAGCATATTTAATTAAATTAATTAGAATGAATTTTTTTTTAATGGTGAGTCAAATAAGTAGAAACTAAAGAAAGTAAATAAGACTAACAGGCACCTAGCCTGAAAGAAAAAAAATGCAGCTATGCTTTAAAGCATTGGTTCAACTTTGCTTTGGTTTTGGAATATTGTTGGATGACGAAAGTTTAATAAAAGGTGTTGATCAGATTATTTTCATACAGAACTACAAAACTTATTCCACACTGTTGCTTAACCTCAGGTAAACACAGATTGAGTAGACCATGACTAATGATTTGACATTAATGCACACTGTGCTTTGAGGCACTACAACTCATCATCATCATTTAACGTCCATGTTTCATGCTGGCATGGGTGGGACAGTTTGATAAGAGCTGGCCAGGCAGGAGCCTGCACCAGACGTCTGTGACTGTTTTGGCAGGATTTTTATAACTGGATTCCTTTCCTATCACCAACCACTCAGCAGAGTGGACCTGGTGCTTTTTACGTGACATAAGCACAGGCAAGGTCAGTTTTGGCAAGGTTTTTACAGCTGGATGCCCTTCCAAACACTAACCACTTTACGTTGTGAACTGGGTACTTTTTAAGTGGCACCTGCAGAGACAGGGACACCAAGTACTTGTAAGACAAAACAAATCTCCTTTGAGAGGGGAGGGGCGTTGGAGGAGGTGATCTGCTGTTGGTTGATGAAAGGTTATAGTGAGACAGAAACAGGTGTCTTGCTGTAGAGGAGGTACAAGGTTACCAGGCTGGAGAAAGAGAGAGAGAAATCAGGAATGAAGACAGAAACAGGTGCACTACTTCAAAGGAAATACATGGTTACCCAACCTGAGGGGAATGCAGAAGGAGAGAAAGAGAGTGGGAAGACAGTACAATAGAGATGGTGGCAAAGTGCTGGGCATAATCACAAGAGACGGAGATCAGAATATAAATGGGATGGTTGAGTAAAGGAAGAGAGAGGTATTGATGGTGGCAAGTACCAGGGTATACCCTTGAGGTTGAGTGCCATAATATAAGTGGCAGGATATTGTAAAGGAAGTGTGATTAAATAGTGCAGATCGTGGGGAGTAACTGACAAAAACCTGGGTGTATATATAGAGCCAGGGGCTACTGGATAGCAATGATACAGAGGTACAGGGCTGTGAGGACAGGATTGGGGAGTGAGAGGTAGGCACAGTGTATGAAGGAAGAAATATGAGGTAGAGATGTAGATTGGTTTGTTGGGGTAGGCTGTGTGAAAAGTTTTCTTGTTATGTGTTGATGGAACACACAGCTTGGGGGCTAGCGAAGAGCACTGATACAGTGGCATAGGGACAACAGGACAGGATTGGGGAGTCGGAGGTAAGCATAGCGAATGAAGTGGAAATGTGAGGAAGAGAAGAGCTGTAGAGATGTAGTTCGGTTTGTTGTGGTAAAGTGTATAAGAAGTTTTCTTGTTAAGTGTGCGTGGTACACACAACACTTCTAGAACTCAGTTTCACTGATGTGGGCGGGTCTTCTCAAGAACTTCATATTGCCAGATATCTCAGTCCATTGTCATTTCTTCCATGAGGCCCAACATCCTTAGATCGGTCCTTACCACTTCATCCCACAGTTTTTTTTGAGTAGTGCTGGTGAATGGAATTTTTGAAGGATACAGTGTTCTGATAGCTAACAATCAGTGGAGATAGTTTATATAATGTAATTTTACATACCCTTAATGTGTCTTTTCATTATTGAAGATTATAAGATGTAATTTGGCTGCTATTTCTGTAGGGCAAGCAATTATGTGTAGGCCACTTTATTAGCTAGATTGATGCCTAATTCAAAGAAATATTCTGCAAATAATGGTTGTCAGCAATAAATATTTTACACGTGCATTATTGATCAACTAGATAATGATGGAACAACTGTACAGCTTTCACATGAAAGTGCCAAAAATAGCTACTCTTGAAATCAAAGGGTGGATTAACTTGTGTGACATTTACTAAAAATAATTCTTTACATGGTTGGGTTAGTTTTATGATCTCACAGAATTCCATGATGAATTTGAAACAATTAGTACAAAGCCTTATGAATTTTATCCAAGTATTCATTAACAACACACTAAATGCAAATGTAAGGTTATCCAACAAAGAAAAATTAGAAGGAAAAGAACCGCACTTATAAATAATTGATATTCCTTTATATTTCATTTTCTTTCAAGCATCACTGATATAACAATATTAATATGTACGGTATTTATTCTAGTCATATTAACTCTTTTTTTTCCCCCCATTTCTATTCTGTAAACTCTTCCATTTCACATTCTTATGTTTGTACATGAGTGCATATACTATATATATATATATATATATATATATATATATATATAT
>NC_068984.1:25004375-25011582 GCF_001194135.2 Octopus bimaculoides
ATATCATCATCATCATCATCATCTTCGTTTAACGTCTGCTTTCCATGCTAGCATGGGTTGGACGATTTGACTGAGTACTGGTGAAACCAGATGGCTACACCAGGCTCCAATCTGATTTGGCAGAGTTTCTACAGCTGGATGCCCTTCCTAACGCCAACCACTCAGAGAGTGTATATATATATATATATATACACACACACACACATACATACAGCAAGCTTTTTGAAGTTTGTGTATACCAAATTTCATTCAAAAGACATTGATCAACATGAAGCTATAGATGAAGGTACTTGCCTAGGATACATGGTATTGTGCAGGTGGACTAAACCAGTGAACTTTTTAATCAAACAGCCAAACCCTATGCCTGCCCAGGATGTAATTCTTTCAAATAACATTACCTATCTCAGTCTTGCTCAACTCTCCCCAATAAAGCTTTCATAATCATATGAAAGCATAAAAAAATTATCCTTTATTCACCTAAATGCAATTTATTTCTGTCAAAATATCAGTTAGTAAAAGGTGAGAGAAGTGAAAGAGAGAGAGATAAGCAGATAGAAAGAGAAAGAGAGAGAGATAAAAAAAAAAAAACAGAGTTATATAGATGGAAGTAGAAAGCACCGAATTGCTAAATATTTCAACAGCATGCAATATCTTACTAAAATATCCAACAAACTATTCACAATATTACATGTGCTAGGTTAGGTTTATATTCTCCTAAGTTATATCAATATATATCTCCAATGACCAAGGCTTGTAGCAAGTAAGATGTAACACCTGTAGAACTGGTTCTTTTATAGCATAAGAAAATAAGTACATCTCCCTATATGAAGTTACTTTGTTTTTGTTTTTTGTTTGTTTTTTTATTGCTAGACTTTTCTGCCATAAAGTTATCTTCATAGACTAAAGAGAGCAGAATTTTTTGTTTTAGCCAAAAGTGCAATGCAATAGTTATTTACAGCATGGTGTGAACTTGTGATACAATAATTGGTAATCTTCTGATATGATATTAAATTACCCACTTTTGCCACTGATTAAATAATGCACGAAGAAATAATTCTTGCAAGTTTATAATAATTGCATAGATTGCTGTAATGATATTCACACATAAGAAAGCAATTATCCAACTATACTATATAGCATATATACATAAATATTTCCTATCCTAATTGATTGTCCCAGTTTTCAAAAAAGGCAACAAATTGCTGGCAGTGACTTGTCAACTGATCCCACTTACCTCTTATATTGTCAAATTATTTGAGAGAGTGCTGAATTTTTGAGTAAGTCACTTTCTGAAAAGTAATAGCCTACTTATTCCCAACCAGCATGGTTACTGCAATGGCAGGGACTGCCTAATACAGCTCCTGCATCACTTTGATGACATCCTATGGAACTTCACCATTTAAATTGACAGAAAGATAGATGCAAATAGGCCAGACATTATATTGAAAGACTTCAGGCAAAAATCATGCCTCCTCATTGATATGACTGTCCCAATCAACATAAATGTATCTGTCAAGACCTACCAAAAACTGAGCAAGTATAAAGATCTTGAAACAGAAATTGGCAAAATGTGGAACTTCAAGACTAAATCAATACCTGTTGTCATAGGTGCCCTAAGAATGATAGCAAAAAGGGCTGATTGCTACCTAGATCAGATACCAGGAAACCCCAAAATGGCAGAAATTCAAAAGATAGTACTCATGGAAACTGCCCATATCCTACGTAAAATATTGTCTATGTAATCTCAAATTTTAAAACAAACTCGTAATTTTCTTGTTTTCTTAAATATTCTCTAGAACAAAACTGTGCAAAACCAAATATATGACATCCTAGGCATAACACCAATATGAACTTCTAACTTGTCTCGTGAGGTCTCTGAGTGAGACTTGGAGCCAACTTGTACAAATACAAAGCAAAAGTCAAACATAATAATAAAATAAATAAATTAATTAAAATGAAATTGTCTATAAAATTAAATAGAAAATATGAGCTATAAATAATATGAAAACGGAATACGAGTTGCCTAATAGCAAAATAGCTGTGCATAACCTTTTAAAAAAAATGGCTATGAACATTTTTAGATAAAAGGTAAAGCATCAGATTTTATTTCAACTGTTGGCAAGTTTTTAGAAAATATTCCTATTTAATAGCAATTAGCTAAATAAGTAAATAAACAAACTATAACAAGAAAGTACAGCCTTGATTTTGATGAAACTAAACAGTTTTGTCCTCTTAGTTTCTGTAAAAATACAATGACTAAAAGAGGTAGGTGTTTCTCTGTGAGAAAAGTAAATAAATCTGATACCTAAATTTATAATAATAATAATGATGATGATAATAATTAATAAAACACATACAAATTCTCGAATTATACAATCTTTAAACCTTTTAAGTAGTTTATATGTTGCCAGAGTCAGGTATATGGTGAGTAACTATAGCTTTGTAATTCAAGTTAACAAAAAGAAGAGCAACAAACATGATAGACAAGTGGTAATAGCCATCAAAGAAAATAATGCCTGTAATTTTATATATTCTTGACTTCGCAGTAGGTGAGTCTGTTGCTGATCATTAGTATTCTTGTGTTTTTTCTATCCAATCTTTCATCAAGTGAAATTAATTGTATTGAGAGGTTCATGCAGCTAATCATTTATTGTGTAAATAAAACCACAAAGTAAATAGTTCTCATTTGTCAGTGGAAACAAGGACTTTATCAAACTTTGTAGACATTTTGCCAGAGTAAAACTTGTGTTCACAATTTAAACATTTCTCAGTTGGTATTTTTTTCTAACCAAAATGTACAATAAACTCAGGTTTAAATAGTGTGTAAGTGTTATTTTGATTATAATCCTCTATTTTAAAAAGTTTTGATATTTATTCAGAAAATATTGTGATAATATGAATGTTTTTTTGTTTTAAAAATTACATTTAGTTGCAAACTTGGCTCTGTGGCTTAGAAGGGCACTTCCTAACCACATGGTTATAAGTTCAGTCTCACTAAGTGGCACCTTGAGCAAGTGTCTTCCATTATAGACCTGAATCGCCCAAAGTCTTTTAAGAGGATCCAATAGATGGAAACTGAAAGAAGCTCGGTGTGTGTGTGTGTTGTATGAGTGCATGTGTTTATGTATCTCTTCATCTTGTTTCCAGTCTTCCATGACAATGTCTCCATCTATAAGGAAATATCCCTTTGCTTTGAAACTGATGAAGGTTGGCAACAGTAAGGCATCTATCTGTAAAAAAACCCTGCTTCACTGAATTCTGTGTGACTCATGCAAGTATATAAAAGTAGACCTAAAAATGACAATAGTTTATTAAAGGAAAATTAAGACTAAAGGGTAATTAAATTAGGCATTGTGAGAGTCATAGCTAATCTCATCAATATATATATAGATGAGATCACCAAACTTATCACAATGAAGGAGCCTCTACATGGTCATTTAGCCCACTAGAAATAGCAATCAAAATCTTTCTAAAAAATTTAAAGGGACAGAGGAAGGAATTTGAAATTAGAATGAAGAAGGGTATAACTCTATACTATATGGCACTTAGTCCACTGCATTAATTTTACAAACCTCCATCTAAAACATCTATGCACTTTCGTTTTATGAAGTCCCTACACAGTTATAAGACATAACTATCCCTTTTAACTATAGAAATAACTGGCAGAGCAAAGACAAAACAGTCCTTAGCTATTACATATCAGTCTTACATTTTGTCTTTGCTGTGCATGAGAAAACCTGGCAAGCCAAGTGAGACCATAATCCAAGGCCTCTGCCAGGGGTGTAGCCAGCCCATTTATGTGTACCTTTCCTTCATTGGAGGCAAGTGAAATCAAAATCGAACCAAATTCGATGACTGGCACCCATGCTAACGTCTCCTTCATTGGACACTAAACTCGGCTTGTGAAGACCTGTTGGGGCAAGTGAAAGCGAAATTGTGATGGCACCTGTACCAGTGGAGTGCTAAGAACACCGTCTGAGCATGATCGTTGCCAGAGCAGCTGTCTATCTCCATTTGAGCGTGATTGTTACCAGCGTTGCCTTCCTGGCACGTGAAAAGACATTCGAGTGAGGTCGTTGCCAGTGCCACTGGACTGGCTCCTGTGCAGGTGGCACGTAAAATACACCATTTTGAGTGTGGCCGTTGCCAGTACCGCCTGACTGGCTTTCATGCCGGTGGCACATAAAAGTACCCACTACACTCTCAGAGTGGTTGGCGTTAGGAAGGGCATCCAGCTGTAGAAACTCTGCCAGATCAGATTGGAGTCTGGTGTAGCCATCTGGTTCGCCAGTCCTCAGTCAAATCGTCCAACCCATGCTAGCATGGAAAGCAGACACTAAACGATAAGGATGATGATGATGATGTACTGTTTATTAACATATTTAAACACCTGATATTTTATAAACTTCAGCTGAAGTTGATCTTTTCTTTATATTTTCAGTCACACCCAATTTCAAGATATCAGAGCAAGAGCATCAAACAAATCATTGTGTGTGTGCACGCATGCGTGCACACACACACACACACACACACACACACACACACACACACACACACACACACACACACACACAAACAGATTGTAGATGTGGGAGGCAGAAATTAAATACCAGTAATAAAATATTAATTTATTTTTTTATAAAATCCGGTCAAAGTAGGTCAGAAATGAATAGGGTTATAATCAAAAAGAGGGTGGGAAATCATTTGTTTAAGAAACACAAACTGTTGCCTATATTTAAGGCAGAACAATTTAATAGACTTGTATAAAGGTAAATGACTTCAGTTGTCACCTACTCAATATTTTTTTTCTTCTTTAAATTCTTGATACCTGTTCAGGAGATGACTGAAACAAGTAAATCCAGTTTACAAGTTTGTCTATAAACTAGAAGTCAATCCAACCATGTAAATGAATCATTCTAGAAAAAAATATTTCAGTCAGTGGGTGGAACATACAAGACAGAAAAAAAACTTCAGTTAAAAGTTCCACCAATATATTACATTAAATTAGTGATTCACAACCTTTTTACACTTGCGTAACCCTTAAAATAAATTACATGTCTCAAGGAACCCCTGCACAAAAAAATTATATACCATATCTTTCTCATATTTTTTTTCATCAAAGTTCATGTGGCAAATATCATATTATATATATATATATATATATATATTTGACAAGAAGGACAACAAAAGAAAGAAAGAGACCTCAATATTATGCAAATAGAGGAATTTAACTGTAAAAATATGTGACACATATTCAGTAGCCATGATAAAACTCCGAGCTTCGGATGCCAGGGTGGGAGTGGAATTTTCAATGGTCGGATAACTGAAGAGATGTTAGCGTGGGCTCCCACCCTGGCATCCAAAACTTAGAGTTTTATCATGGCTACTGAATAAGTGTCACATATTTTTACAGATATATATTTATAGGCAAGAATGGAGAACAAATTTCAAAGGTCAGGTCCCTTTATCAAATGAAATCACTTCACATCATAGGCATATTCATAGACAGTATCAATTCAAGTACAAATAAACAAATAATGAAAGCAAATACCTGAATTGATGCTGTATATCAATATGCTGCAATATTAATCAAGGTTCACAGTAACACTATATTCATTATTACTGCATCTGAAATACTTTTAAACCAGAAAATTCAAGTGTAAGCCTCATTTGTTTATGACCTGAAGGATGGTCTTCAGGCCACAGACTAAACAATCCTAAAGGTATCCTTATAAAAAGTATATTCAGCACACCAACACACTTCAGCTACTAACTGGTAGGAGTGTTATTCCTTCTGTAAATTTTTCTTCTCCATTTACTATAGCAGCTTCTGTTTCTTGTAACCAGCAGGCTGCATATCCCAATGCATAACCATACATCCACCCACTTATTTTGCCCACCAAATTCTATACGAACATTTTACTCAACCTTTTTCAACTGAAGACTGTAATATTCTGAGAATCCTCTCTGTCAGCAGCAATCTGCAGAAGCTGATCATTCACCATCTGCTAGAACTTGCAAGATTGCTGCCATTCCTTAAAATAAACACTCACACACATTACACACATTATTACTCATCCTTGGTCAAGTTTCTAACAAATCACAGAGTCACTGGTTACATCTTAAATTTCTGGGATTTTACTAAAAGAAAATTCCAAACAAATTAAATGATGGCTCTTGTTTACAGAGTTCAGCAAGAAACCCATTCTGTTCCTTTCTCTCATATGTTAACACCTCATCTCCTAGCATAATGCCACCTCTCTTTCTACTGTAGCCCAATTCAGTTGAAGGGAATCAGTCTTGCAAACTGCATGTTGACCCCCACTTATGGTAGTGCCATGCGAAAAAGTACCCAGTACACACTGTAAAGTGGTTGGTGTTTGGAAGGGTATCCCATCATAGAAACCAAAGCAGGCATTAGAGCACAATATAGTCTACAGGCACATCAGATTCTATCAAACCATCCAACCCATGACAGCATGAAACATGGTTGTTAAATTATGAGAATACACACACACCCACACACTTATTACTCCATCCTAAATCGAAATGTTAGATTCTGGCTCCTGAAAATATAAACCTATAAAATATGATTAACAGATATAAAAAAAAAACTGCATCTTAAGAAAACATAAATATGCCTAGAAACGAAGTGTGTGTAGGTGTGTGTGTGTAAGAGAGAGAGAGAGAGAGAGAGAGCATATATTTATAGCATTGCCAAGAGACGAAATAACCAAACAAATACACAAATGCATATTTTCTGTTAGTTACAGGTGTATATACAAAAGTGGATCCCAAAGTAAATGACGAGTAAAAGAATCAATCTACTCCTAACATCACATTTATTTGCATAAATAATTACATTAATGCCTTCATCTAAAGCATTAGTGTAACTTCTTAGAAGATAGAATTCAACTGTCACAAGACAAAGCAGACATCTTAATCCACCTTGTGAACTGTGTGTGTATATATATATATATATAATACAAATAATATATGAGTATATGCATATATATGTACATGTATGTACATACCTTCATCTACATGTATATATAGATGCATATCTGGGTACATGACGTTGCAAAAAAAAAACATGGACAAAATTATAAACAATGTACAGAAAACACACGGGCCACATAGAGAACATTTCCTTCATCAGCTGCCACTATTATAACACTGGCGTTTCGAAGAGTTAGGGCAATATATA
>NC_068984.1:25011592-25020379 GCF_001194135.2 Octopus bimaculoides
ACACTGGCGTTTCGAAGAGTTAGGGCAATATATATATATATATATATATATATATATATATATACTTGAGAGAAGTGCAAGGGCATACAATATATATTAAATTCTAGTGCAGCTTAAATCCTGTTTAAACCACTTCATATATCTGGTACCCCAAATTAATATTCATCCATGAACAAAACTAAAATCAAATTTCAATGTTCCAAGCAGATTTAATTATATACTGACACTAAATCAACTATGACCTTCTCCATTATTATAATTATGTTATAATTATAGTACCCATATTGCACATCTGATGGTTTTCTAATTATTGTTTACTGTTTTTGAAAATTATTAAGCCTGCCTTCCGAAAATACCTTACTTAGAAAAAGGAACCACAAAGTTTTTCTCCATCTAAAATGTTGTTGAACAAACTCTCATTTTCACAAAAAGTTCAAATAGTAGAATTAATTTCATGCCACACAAGCAGGAGAATCCAGTCATGGTTGTCACGCAATTTCTGAAATCACATCACCTCTAACATCTGGCCACCTAACTCCCCAGACTGCAACTCCCTTGATTATAATGTGTGGGGCACAGTTGAGTGAGAGACCAACAAAACTCCTCAGAATTTTTGCCAAAAGGCATAAAATTTAATCCAATATTTGAACTTCACGTTTCACTATTTACTAACACAGACCATCACTAGTTTTTACAGATTATCACAACAACCAAAGCTAATTTTTAATACGCATTGCATATCTTACCTTCTCAGTTGCTTGCTGCTATCCACTAGTCAGTATAGGTTATATGAGGTATTGAAGAATAACCACTGAAGTATGCCAGGTAAATAAATAACTGAACTTTGTGGTTAACTAAAAAGTGTTTTGTGTTCTTGTTAGCGAGAGGCAATAAAGAAATCTTCAGAATTAACAAACATCAGAAGATTTTGTCAAAAGCAGAAGATAACTCAAACGAGGTTTGCATCTGTAAATGTTTCAGTTACATGAGAAACACTAGTAATGGCCTGAAGTGTAATTTTTATTTATTTAATGGTTTACTCAGATCCTCCTCCTCTGACTAACAACAGGCCTTTTTCAAGACCACTGTGACAGGTTTGAGGAATGGACAAAGTTATTTTCAGACTAGAGGCCGACTTGGATGCTTGCAATAGAATGAATAAACTCTACTAATGATGCATGAGCCAAATAGTGGTATTAAACTGGCTAACATATTAAGTTTGCCACTCAAGAACATTTAACAGTCTTCCACATGTTTTTAGCATAGCTTTGAGTCAACCAAATGAAATTTGGTTGACTCAAAGCTATGCTAAAAACACACAGGACTGAACTTAGAATCACATAGTTGCAAAGCAAACCTCATAATCACAGCCATACCAGCATTTATCTTAGTAATGCAAAATCAAGGGAGTAGTAATAATGTTTCAGAATTTCAATATATATATATGCATATATATATATATATATATATACACACACACACACACACACACACACACACATACATACATACACACAGGGTGTAATGGGTAAAATGTTACCATTTATATTTTCAATTTCGCACAGTATAGTAGGGTCAGCTGGGCACCATTTGTGAGAAAAACAGCACCATGATGCAATTCACTCTGCCAGAAATTTGGAAACAACATGCTGTACTGCTTGGCATTCACACCAGAAGCTCCAATACGCAGAACAACCGTTGGCTTGCCATGTCCCTAAAACATGTACCAAGAGTAATAAAAATCAAACATCCTGTCAACAGCATGGTGTTTAGAGTCATCACTAGTGATGGCAATGTTATGCCTCTTCCTCTTCCCACACGGCTTCAGACTCAACACGGAGGCCTACATCAAGTGCCTGGAAGGGGTGGTGCTGCCCTGAGTCAAGAGGTTGGCTGCTGGAAGACCCTGTGTCTCGCAACAGGACTCTGCACCATGCCACACAAGCAGGAGAACCCAGTCATGGCTGTCAGGCAATTTCTGAAATCACATCACCTCTAACATCTGGTCACCTAACTCCCCAGACTGCAACTCCCTTGATTATAATGTGTGGGGCACAGTTGAGTGAGAGACCAACAAAACTCCTTGTAACACTAAAGATGAACTGCAGGCAATAATTATGGCAGCATTCACCAACTTAAACAAGGAGACTGTCCAGAAGATTTGCAGGAGATTCCACGTATGGAGGCTGTGGTTGAAGCCAATGGCGATTTCATTGAATAAATTTACTCTAATACTTCGCTATATTTTTATGCAATTTTGGTAAATATATCTGTTAAAATGAGATGTCAATGTTGTTTTTCATTTTTGCGTAATTTAAACAACAATATATTTACTGCACCATGTGTATATGTATGTATATATATATATATATATATATATATATATATATGATATTTTAGTCCTTATTGGCAGAAGGGGCAGGCCTCCCTAGCATCAGAAATCAGTCTAATAATTAATTATAGCTTTGATACCAGAAAAGTATTGAATAAATTATCTGAACTACGACAGAAATTTATTTTAATTACAACAAAAATCTTTAATCTGCAAAAAATAGTTTTCTTCTTTCAAATATATCTGTATTCCAGCTTCACAGAAAATAGTCATCACTGAATAATTAATCGTTTTAGTAAAGATGTAACTGTGGAATAGGTTTTCTGTCTGTTGATAGCTACTTTAACGCTTAAAATTATGTAAGCGCAAGGGTTTGATGAATAAGCTAATATTTGGTTATAGGCTAATCCACATTAATACGTGTTATATTTTTGGCTGATGATATTTAATTAGGTTTATGGGTATTTGCTAATTAAAAACATTTAAAGACTTTCGAAAATGTAAATAACATTAATTAAGAACTAATAATTCCTTCAAAAATTTGTATTGTTTATGTTACAATTTACATTGTTATTTAATGTCTAGATTTGGCATGGCCCCAATAATAGAGCTTTCACTGCCCAAGTTTTCTGTACAGGATTTTATTATCATGTGGAGTCTGGGGCAGATTGTGACTCTACAGTCTAGATGAAAAATATCTCTAGCACTCGCATTGCAGATTATTTAATAGTTAAAAATAAATCGGATTTAATCTAACTTTACTCTTAATAACAAGTAGAGTATGGATAATGCTAAATTACTTTTTGTTTGGATTAATTCAGCCAATTCATATTATACAAACAAACAATCAATCTTGGCACCTGATTTTCAGCAAGAATAAGCAAAGTAAGAACATAATGCAGAACCCTGGATCAAATACAAACAAAACAAATTTGGAAGTTAAACTAAACTAGCACAGTGTTTTATTACCTTATAAAATAAATAAAAAATTAATTCAAGTAACTTGAAATATTTCATAACTTTCTATTCTTGCAATATTTTATGTTGGTAGCTACTTCAGTTGAATAAGATTTCTTTAGAAAATAAATTAGTCATACCTCTCAAGATTATTTCACTGTTCAATGCTATTATCCAGAAGGTATTTCTTATTCTTCGTCTCACATTTGTTAATGGTGAAGCCACAAACAAACAACTTTTAATAAAGACAGCTCCAAACATGCTAAGTGTTGCCAGTTATACTTGACGTAAATGAAAAACCTAATAACCACCAATGAAAGCAGAACTAAATAAATTTAATAATATGGTACTTATTTTAATCATTACGTTAGGAATAAAATTTAGGCCACTGATAAGAACACAAATTTGGAATGAGTTTTCACAACCATATGCTGTTAATCAATAATGACAATGGGAACCTATTTTATAGAATGAAAATAGTTATAATAGCATTTCATTTTATTGAGAATCATTATAAAAAAATAAAAACTGTCAAGCAATCTATGATATTTATTCCAGAAGGGAAACTGAGTAACTGGTTGACATAAAAACCAAATATGTTATAAAGGTGTTGTTTGTACATAGCAATATCATAGAACTTACTTTCTCTTTGCTTTGTTGTGCAAGTAACTATTAGATATGTCATTACAATCCAGCACTTTATAGATACCTTCCTTTCCTAATACCAACTAATAGAGAATGGTAACTATATTTCTAATAAATTGTGGTACACGGAATATTGACCTGTGTTTAAAGACATTGTATACTGCCAATGTATGTAGCAAGATTTGAACAGAAAAAAACAAGATCCACAAAAATCAGTATTTCAATCACTACATCTCTAATGTATACACACATGAACACAAATATAAACTTAGATGAGTACACATACCATGCATGCCACATGTTTGCACAAGTGCTATATACATTCATGCATACACATGTGTATACATTAATAGATGCAACTTTGCTGAATCAAAAAAGGTGCAAACAATTCCTATTTTGTCCCTAGCACTGCACAGTATATCAGAAACATTCAACTCTGCGATCCTGTTGATCCAGGTGTTAATAGATTCCATAAAAAGGTACTCTGTCACTACCAAACATTAGTTTCAATTTGGTTCTGTGATTGATTTGACAAGAGGCATCTCAAAAACATTTTAACTGTGGAGCCTTTTAAGAGAAGTATGTCAAAGAGTTGACAGATACAATATAACCAATAAGCAAGCTTATGATCAAGATAAATTCTTCTAGGAAAACAGAAACACTAATCCTTTTCCACAAGGTCAATGATAAATTCCAGTTTTCCCAATGTTAAGCAATTTAGAGCCCTATAAGTGCCCTTGGTTACGATTGTGATTTATAACAAGTAACTTAGCTTTTTCTTGAAGAGGAGTCTGACTTAGCAATGCAAACCAATGAAACACTAGGAAATTTCAAAGTGCTTCCACTGCTTTCAGCAGTGGATTATACCAGCTATCTAGAAACAGGCAAGCCAATGATGCAGCCTCTACATGGTCATTCATCTTGCTAGAAATATCACCTAAATCACTATCAAATCTAAGATGAACACATTAGATAAAGCCCTGTCTGGAATAAAGACTGGGTGGTTATGGCTGGAATATCAGACCACAGATCTGTTCATTAAGGGTTGATCTAAGGTTAAACAAAAAGAAAAAAAAACTGGAATTTTGCCATAGAGAGTTAAGTATTTTAGCTGAAGATTCCATATTAACATACCAACAGGATATAAACTGCCATACACTTAACTAGTTATCTGACACATTCATAACATATTTCAAGTTAAACATGTGCCATTAAACCTCATATTTCCACTTTAATGACCATTTCTACATTCTAACATTGCACATGCTACAGTACACCAACTCTATATATCCAAACACACACACACAATTTATCATCATCATTTAATATCTGTTGTCCATACTGGCAAGAGTTGGATGGTTTGACCAGGGCTGGCAAGCTGAGAAACTGCATAGACACCTGTCTGATTTGGTATGATTTCTATGGCTGGATGCCGTTCCTAGCACCAACTACTCAGAGTGTAATGGGTGCTTTTATGTGCCATTGGCATTGGCCATAGCTACGATTTCACTTGGCTTGATGGGTCTTCTCAAGCACAGCATATCGCCAAAGGTTTCAGTCATTACTCATTGTCTCAGTGAGGCCCAGCATTTGAAGACCATGCTTCACCACTTTGTCCCATGTCTTCCTGGGTCTACCTCTTCCACAGGTTCCCTCCACAGTTAGAGATCAGCACTTTACACAACTGTCCTCATCCATATGCATCATATGACCACACCAGTGCTGTTGTCTCTCCTGCACACCACATCTGATACCTCTCATACCTAACTTTTCTCTGAAGATGTTTATATTGTTGTACATGCACACTGACCTTGCACATCCAGTGAAGCATGCTAGCATCATTTCTTTCAAGCCTATGCATGTCACAGCCCATGTTTCAATGCCATGTAGCATAGCTGTTCACACACATGCATCATACAGTCTGCCTTTTACTGTGAGGGAGAGACCCTTTGTTGCCAACAGAGGTAGGAGCTCTCTGAACTTTGCCTATTCTTATTCTTGAAGCTGCACTCACATGTGTGTGTGTGTGTGTGTGTGTGTGTGTGTGTGTGTGTGTGTGTGTGTGTGTGTGTGTGTGTGTGTGTGTGTGTGTGTGTGTGTGTGTGTGTTTGTGTGTGTGTGTGAGATCATCATTTTAACATCCACTTTTCTATGCTTGCATCGGTCTGACAGCATCTATTGAGGCAGATTTTCTACAGCCAAATGCTCTTTTCACCAATCCTTACCAGTTTCCAAACAAATATTTCCCCATGGCCAGACACATTTTTGAAAAATATGGGAAATGTATGATGCCAGCCCACCTGTGAGTACATACACACTATTGCTTTCTTTAACATAATTGTTTAACGTCCGTTTTCCATGCTGGCATGGGCTGGACGGTTTGACTGAGGTCTGGAAAGCCAGCAGCTGCACCAGGATCCAATCTGATCTGGCAGTGTTTCTACAGCTGGATGGCCTTCCTAACGCCAACTACTCCAAGAGTGTAGTGGGTGCTTTTTATGCGCCACCAGCATAGGAGCCAGTCAGGCAGGCCTGGCATCAATCACGTTCAGATAGTGTTTTTTACGTGCCACCAGCATGGGGGCCAGTCAGGGGGTACTGGCATCGGCTACGATTGGTTGGTGCTTTTTATGTGTCACCAGTATGGGAGCTAGTCAGGGGGGCACTGGCCATGCATTATGAATTCTTTTGAAGAAAATTCACATAATATAATCAGTTTCCTCGTCTCTCAGCCAATTTGAATAATGTTAGCTTACATTATAGCATTAAACTAGTTTTTGAATGACAAACAGACACTTACTTGGTTTTTAGATGATTCAGATATTTAAAAAATGTAACTCTTATTAAATATGTCAACAACCTTGCTCAATACCTCTTTGTTTCTTTTATATAGTAAATATATTTTAAGAGGTTTACTAAGATAAAAGGAGCAGACTAATTCCTATACAATTTAGATTGAATAGTTATACGCATGTTGTTTTTTTAATTGTATAATTCCTAAGACATTGTTTGTCAATGAGAGGTTCAGTAAACCAAAATATAGTACTGAACTACAGACTGAAGAGCTAATAGTTGGTACCCCAACATCAGTGACATATCAGTGGCAAATATACTTAACTCTCTCTTTCTCAATGGCACATGTTACCTAACTGTAAATAGCTACCATAAGTAAGTGTAGTTCACTTACAAGTGTCTGTCACAATTTTGCACTCAAAAGAGGATTTGGCACAGTTGTTCTGTCCCACTAGAACCTCTCCATACTCTAGTAACACAACAAACCATGTCTAGATATCAGTCCTTTTAATATAACTATATAAACCATCATTAGCAATTATTTCCAAGTTCCCCATTTTTTTCTTAATCTAATAAAATTTTCATACATTCACACCTACAAACTACAAAAAAATTGAGTGTTTGTAAAAATGAATTTTAGTTAGCTCAAAGCTGTAATTTCAAGCTCTGAAAGTTAAGATGCATGTATAAGACAACAGAAGTAACAACTATAATCTGTAATCTATAATAATTGTCTGGGCAATACAAACGAGTATGATAGACTCAGGAAAAACAAATGGAAATCAATTATTATGAAGAGAATCAAGAGATAAGAAAAAAACTACCTGTGACTTGAGAGACATGATAGCCAAAAGAGAAAGGTGAGACATAAAAAAACTTAGGAGGAAATAGTTAAATTGGATTTGAAAAGTTAACCAGTACAGATGAAATAACTTAAGCTAAAGGTTCACAGAAAAAGTCTGGCTATTCAGTAGGTCAGTTCTACTCATATAAACAGAAAATAACCAATACAAATCTAATAATGATTGATGAAAATGATAGGAGAAAGAAATATGGTGAGAATTATGGCAATAACAGTGATGATAAAGAGATAACAGAGTGATTATAAAGAAGTGGCAAGGATCAATACAGAGTTATAAAAATATCTAAGCCTACACTTGACTGCCAGAACATTGATTAATATAAAAGTATCAAACCCATTATATATATGTGTGTGTGTGTGTGTGTGCACGTGCATGTATTATATATATATATATATATATATATATATATATATATATATATATATACATATATATATATATGATAGACCGTCTTGTATTCAATGCATGAAGACCAAAAGATTTTACTTTTTTTTTTTTTACTTCACAATTTAATGCTTGTGTCTTCTGTTAAGCACTAGATCCTTGTTTTTGCAAACCAGGTTGCAGCCATCACATGCAAAACATTAAAAGGAAACTGCATTCTTTTAATCTTGCCTTAGATCACATAGCTGCTCAATCCTTGAGTTCATATGACTTCTGGTGCTGTTTTCACAGATTTTCCTTCACCTGTTATGGTCAGCAGCACATTCCTCAAATTCTGATACCTTTATCCTAGTACGCTCGATATCATTCTTCATCTTATCCATGTATCTAAGAAGAGATCTTCTTACATTTTGTACTCCTGCACTGATGTGTGTGTGTGTGTGTGTAAATGTGGGTGTGAGTGTGTAAGTGTGTAAATGTGGGTGTGAGTGTGTAAGTGAGTAAATGTGTGTGTGAATGTGTAAGTCGGTGAGTGTGTAAATGAGTGAGTGTGTGAGTGAGTATGTGAGTGTAAATGTGTGTGTGAGTGTAAATGTGTGTGTGAGTGTAAATGTGTGTGTGAGTGTGTGTGTAAGTGTGTGAGTGTGTGTGTAAGTGTGTGTGCGAGTGTGAGTGTGTGTGCGAGTGTGAGTGAGTGAGTGTAAGTGAGTGAGTGTGAGTGAGTGGGTGTGAGTGTGAGTGTAAGTGAGTGAGTTTGTGAGTGTAAGTGAGTTAGTGAGTGTGTGTGTGTGTGTGTGTGTGTGTGTGTGTGTG
>NC_068984.1:25020952-25027118 GCF_001194135.2 Octopus bimaculoides
TGCAGGTTGTTGCTCTTTTACCACAGGTTAACCCTAAACCAGAAGACTTGTGATCAAAAGGTGTTAAAGTCATGATTATGGGATAAAGCAGGGGTTATCAAACTTTTTGACTTGCGGACCCCTTTATATTTCAGGCTTTACCTTAGGGACCCCCCTATGAACGCTTATGAAATTTATACATAAATATTTGCTTAAAATAACATATTTTTACATTTATTTATTTAACAGTATTTAACAAATAGGTTTATTGTCAATTAAAAGATTTCGATTAAAAAACATATATAAAATCAAATTGCCCACAAAAAGTATTTGCTGTCCACGGACCCCCTGTCTTGTCTTTGCGGACCCCGTCTTGTCTTTGCGGACCCCCTGTGGTCCGTGGACCACAGTTTGAAAACCCCTAGTATAAAGTATCAAGAACTGTCCTGGACACATCTTCCATTTTTAAGAGAGTAGAATATGATTTGAGGGACATTTTTCAGTTTTTTAAGCAGATAAAGCAATGTCATGAAGGCCTCTCTTTGGTTCAAATGGTTACATTCAAGTGATTGTGCTGTCAGTAACTAATATTGCATGAATATCAGTTTAGCACCATTTGAGCGTAATCGTTACCAATGTCGCCTTCCTGGCACTTGTGCCAGTGGCACGTGAAAAGACAACCGAGTGAGATCGTTGCCAGTACCGCTGGACTGGCTCCTGTGCAGGTGACATGTAAAATACACCATTTTGAGCGTGGCTGTTGCCAGTGCCACCTGACTGGCCTTCATGCCGGTGGCACATAAAAGCACCCACTACACTCTTGGAGTGGTTGGCATAAGGAAGGGCATCCAGCTGTAGAAACTCTGCCAAATTAGATTGGAGCCTGGTGTAGCCACCTGGTTCACCAGTCCTCAGTCAAATCGTCCAACCCATGCTAGCATGGAAAGCGGACGTTAAACAATGATGATGATGATGATGATATGAGAGAAGTTGTTTAGATCTAACAGCTTTTGTGACTCTAAATTCAGAACAAATTGATGCTGCTTTCATATATAGACTTAAGTTTTAAAAATTTTCTTTTTAAAGCAACAGAAAGGAAAATATGATATTCATGCTTTCTTTAAAACCTTAAAACAAAAAAAAACAAAATAAAATAATGAGTGGAATGGTTACATGTAAGAATAAGCTAAGCTAGGGACACTGCCCTGAAATATTTCTCATTAATATCCCTTGCTGGGAGAAACACCATCTATTAAACAATATTTATATATTTATGCATATAAAAAAAAATAAGGCAAGAAAGTATAAAAATATAAAATAAAACAGACATTAGCTATTAAATCTACAATCTTCAGCAGCTATGTTGTCATAACACCTATCAGTCAATGTGGAAAAATAGAACAAGTCACAATCTGAAAGTTCTTTTGGGTTTTGGAAGCAGGAAAGTCTCTTAACAATTAGATATATGTATGTCAAAACACCTCCACAAAAGCTAAGTTTGAGCCAAAGCAGGAGGTATGTGTGTGTCAGTGAGAGGAGGTGTGTGTATAGACACTAACACAAAAGAAAAAATATCTTTAATGTACTGGAGCTTTATGTTAATAACCAGCTTTATGAAGGTGTCGTTGCTAAGTAAATGTATTTCCAATTCTATAGAATTCTCTACATCAATTCAAAAGTTTTAAATAATTACCCAAAGATATTTGTCACGTCAAACAACCCACTTTTCAGATTCAAACAAAATTTGCTCTTCCACCTACACAAATTCCACAGATGTACACTACCTATGCTATCAAAACAGACCAGACATTTTCTAAAATTCAACATTTAATGTATCAAGTATTTATATTTTCTTTTCACATGAATGACACAAATACATAAATTCTCATATATATATACATATATATATTGTATGTATGGATATAAAACCACATTCTCAAAACATCACATCTGAATAATAAAACAGGTAGTCAATAAAATCCAGAACCAGCTTACACCATCTACAAAATATTTAGGTTTACTTACACACACACACACACACACACACACATATTGAAAGAGACAGATAGAAACATCACTAAAGATACATTCTTACATCTACAAAGAGTAGTCCTTTTATCATGCCTATCAAAGTATTTGAAACTTCAAGGAGATGACACACCAGCTAAATCTGAGAGCAAAACAAGTACCCTAAGAATAACATGTTTCCTTATCATTTAACAAAAGATTTTAAAATATTTTGATACATTGACAGAATCTTGAATTTCAGTGCAATGCCCCTGGCAATGGCTGTAGTCCAATGACTGAAACAAGTATATATCTATCTATCTATCTATCTATCTATCTATCTATCTATCTATCTATCTATCTATCTATCTATCTATATATATATATATATATATATATATCTCATCATCATCGTTTAACGTCTGTTTTCCATGCTGGCATGGGTTGGACCATTTGACTGAGGTCTATCTATCTATATATATATATATATATATATATATCCCATTCAAATAATGCTGCTTACTAAAAAGTAAATACCACCTGAACTCTAACAAATTATCTCTCAGATAATATTTGTGTTGTGAAAATAAATATCAATAGACTCTTTATCATTCCAATGTTGACAGATATATCAGACCTTAAATCAAAGAAAGTTACACTAAATAGCTATAATTCCTATTTCCTGAAGAGCAGATAGTCAGGGAAGAGATGAACAATCTTCATGGGAGAACTTTATCTAAAGAGAAAATCATTTATGGATGAATCAACTAGTTTCATTTCTATAATTGTTTTCCTCTCTGATTAGCTTTAACTACTGAAAAGGTTTCCATTCCATTTTAATTATTTTTGTTTTCTTCTCAGCTTTGTCATCTAATTAGTTATATATATATATATATATATGTACATATACATATATATATTGCAGCTTCCCGGCTTGCCAGTCCTCAGTCAAATCATCCACCCATGCCAGCATGGAAAGCAGACATTAAACAATGACGAGGGTGATGATATATCATATTAGAAGCTGTATAATCAGATTCTCCAGCTAGACTGTCCACCAATGTCATAAAACAGCCCAGCTGAGTAGAAGCCAAATTCAGTGTAAGCTTTCGATATAAGTATATAGATCCACTCTACCCAACATATTGAGATTTATATCAGATGGTGTTTGCACTATGTAAGATGTATGAGCAGGTAGACAAAATGCTTAGTGGCATTTCTTTTGGCTTTATGTTCCAAGTTCAAATTCTGTCAAGGTCAACTTTAGGTTTTTAACATTTGAGATTATGATTCTAAAAGACATGCATAACATAAAACAGAAATTTTTTGGGATAAAATAAGAAAGTTGAAACTGAAAGTTTACAGGTGGAGGGAAAACAAAATCCACATGCACCACAAAAAATTCTATATTTTTTTTTTTGCAGACTGATTTATAATGCTTACAACATGCAGCATTAAAAAAAGTAGTTTTTGAGAGGATTTTCATACATCTCATAATTTCTAACTGTTCTATAGGAATTCTCAAACTTGAATTAGAAATTAAATTTCTACTGGACACTAACAACAACTACACCATGCCAATATCCATAACAAATATCAGAAAATAATAGCAATTTTAGATTAAAATTTTTTTTTATTTATTTAATTATACATTTTCACCAACTAGACCTCAGCTCTTTTATGTAGATACCTTTATTTTAATTTTTACCCAAAATGTCAAAATCCCCATTTATACCAATATATTAATAGTACTTATTTTCCACACAGTTCCTCATATTTCCACTCCCATTACAGTTAAGGTTAAAGAACCTAACCTGCATTCATTCATTCATTCAGCACAGAACCATGAAAGTCCTGGTCAATTCAAAATCCTTCTGCTACAACATTTTTATAATAATTTTCCTCTTTTGTTAGGGTTTCCCCCCTATTGTTTCCTAAATAATTCACCATAACAAACAACCAGGCAGCTTTCAATAACTTCAAAATAAAAAAATCAAATCAAAATATTCAAATAATAGAAATGAATGCTATCTCTCATTCTTCTACTAAGAGTGTGCACACATGCACACACACATGCACACACACACACACACACACACACACACACACACACACACACACACACAACTGTGACAGTATGCACTGTAGCTATTGTGCCTTGTTCCAGTTATACATAACAGTTGAATTAATGTTTCTTTGCACATTATGTCTACAAACAGCAAGCTGCAAACCGAGTCAGAAGATAGCCTAAAAATAAAATCTTTATTTTATCTGTTTCAGTCATGTTTGCATAAAGTCACAAAAAAATAATAGAGACCAATCAAAATTATAGTAATTTAAAGGAGGGGAAAACACTAAAACTACATTTCAGCAAAAAATAAATGTGATCATTCGTACAGTATGTCAACAAACCAACAAATATGTTTAGAACGAAATGCAGCTGTTACTAAATATTCAAAAATGATTGATTGTTGATAATTTCAAGAAGTAGCATGGGAAATGTTAGAAGCTAATAATGGCATATTGGCCTAGTTTATCACATTGATTAGCTAGAATTTAGGCTTCATCTACATAATTGTCCCCAAAGATGATAAGAAAAGAATGTTAAAATAAAAAGGGATAAATGAAAATATTTTATTAGAAGTCAATGATAAAAAGGAATTTCATTAACTTACAAATATCTATACTGGATTAAGTATCCAAATTCACAAGATGTAGATTCATACATATTTTTCCCACTGTGTTGCACCTTGGGCTAGTGTCTTCTGTTATAGCCCTGGGTCAACCAAAGCCTTGTGAGTGAATTTGGTAGATGGAAACTGAAAGATGCCCATCATACATATATATATATATATATATATATATATATATATCATCATCATCGTTTAACGTCCGCTTTCCATGCTAGCATGGGTTGGACAATTTAACCGAGGACTGGTGAAACCAGATGGCTACATCAGACTCCAATATGATTTGGCAGAGTTTCTACAGCTGGATGCCCTTCCTAACGCCAACCACTCAGAGAGTGTAGTAGGTGCTTTTACGTGTCACCCACACGAACGCCAATCAGGCGGTACTGGCAACGGCCACGCTCAAAATGGTGTATTTTATGTGCTACCCACACAAGAGCCAGTCCAGGGGCACTGGCAACGATCTCGCTCGAAAATCCTTACACATGTCACAGGCACAAGTGATGAATGTATATCCGAATATGATCGATGATCTGAATGTCATCAATACCAGGGCCGCCTGACTGGCTCCCATGCTGGTGACACGTAAAAAGCACTATCCAAACGTGATCGATGCCAGGGCTACTACTCACAAAGCTTTGGTCAGGCCAGAGCTATAGAAGAAGGTACTTGCACAAGGTGTCCCACAGTGGGACTGAATGCAAAAATCACGTGGTTAGGAAGCAGACCTCTTAACCTCAAGCCTTGCACAGCTCTGCCTGCACCTCTACTAAACCAAATACCTTTATCCAATTCCAAAAAGAACTGACAGTTGTGTATCCCAGATTCTGAAATTAATGTTCTAACCACTAAGCCATGCACCTCCACACACACTTTATATCCTTCTCCAAAAATATTGATTCAAGCAGAGCAACTAAGAAAGATATTGTTTGAAGCTTCCAAAGATTTTAATAAAGTCAACCATTTAAAAATGCTTGGAACTAGAAAGTTATATCTCAAGGAAAATATTTGGAATGGATGACGAACTTTGTAACTTAGGAAATTGTCTTGAGCCTTTGCACTTCATGACTCATTTGAATACATGAATTTTGACTCATAAATTGTTTAAAAGAAGTCTTGGTGAATAAAATTCAATCAAGCAAATTTTAAATGTTGGCAATAACATGTAAGAAAAAAATTAACCATATAGAATATGTTCAAGAATTAAAATATTTAGTTATTCTCTACGTGAAATTAAACTGTATTACAGTGCTATATTTTACCACTAGAAGTTGTGTATTTTCACAGTTGATTGTTGGTATAAAAGTATCTGGCAAAGCAAAATATGCTTTATTTTGTTTTAATAAAGTTATGTGAAACTTTATCTAACAGGAGGAGACCATTAAATGTTCTGCTTAAAATTGTTTCTTTACTGCTATTATTAGCATATGTGCAAGAATGTTTTTGATATGTGTGTATATATATATATATATATATATATATATATATAT
>NC_068984.1:25027921-25031767 GCF_001194135.2 Octopus bimaculoides
ATATATATATATATATATATTTCCCTCTCTCTCTCTCTCTCTTCGGGAGAGAGGCACAAGCACATACACAGACATATACACACACGAGAGAGAGAGAGAGAGAGAGAGAGAAAGAGAGAGAGAGAGAGAGAGAAAGAGAGAGAGAGAGAAAGAGAGAGAGAGAAAGAGAGAGGGAGACATAAATGTATGCCTGCACAGATTCATGTCATGTAAGTATGCATGAATGCATGTTTATGAATGTGCATGTATCTTCACATTTACATCATTTGGGCAGCAGTGACATTTTTTTGTATCCAGCTTAACTCTTAAAGTCATGTAGTACTTTCTGCATATAAATCTCCCAATCCTGTTAGAAACTAGAGACTGATGAAATGTAATTCAGTATAAATTTTTTTTAAATATAGCCATTGCACAAAATTGAATGAAATTTGCTGATACACTATGATGAGCATTTGTGCACATTGTATACCTGTTGACATGTCACTTTCATCTGCAAAAGTAGGTCGAATACATTAAGTTGATGACATGCATTTCCAAATATATTTATAAGGTATCAATTCCCTATGTCAGAGTGGAATTTGTGCACCAGTTAGCCTCTGCCACTTAGAAGTTACATAACTCCCTTTAGCGAAAAAGTTCCAAAATATGCCTCCATCTTCAGCATTCAAAAACTTTGAGGGATCAACAAATGAATGTTATTTACTCTTGTTACAATATTTACACTCTTCTCGTAAATCCACAGAATTTGCAAAGATCCTTCATTTAAATTGTATCAGAAAATTAGTATTTATTCTTTAACTTTCATCATTATTCACAAATAAAAGCATCAACGCAATATCAAGTAAAGGATAACTCAACTCCTGCTCAGATTCAGTTAATGCTGATATCAATTAGATAAGCTGGTGTTTATAGATGACATTGAAATATTACTAATTATTTTATCCAAGTCTAAGCTATCTTTTTGCAATTAAATCATTAATATCACTGATGTCTAACTCACTGCTTGAAATATTAACCACCATTATGTTCAAAAACGAAAAGAAAAAAATCCAGATAAACTCACTTGATAATATGCTAAAAAAAAAAAAGAAATATGTTGCAAACAAGAAGTCTTTTGACAGAGATGATTACGATGATTGTGGACCAATACCATCATTCTCTTAATGCATCCACTAAGAAATTAAATGCTTCTGTTTATGATGAATTTCTTTGCTTGCTTACATGTCCATTGGTATATAACAAGCTAAACAATTTATCTTTTATTTATACATATATATATATATATATATATATATATATATATATATTACACACACAAAATTTGTTGAAATAATTTGAAAATAAAACTTTAAGATATGTACTGCTATACTGAAATGTGTTCATAAGCCTAGAATCCTATCATGTGTGTAGAAGAGAGTGGGGTATGCATATGTGTATATATGTGTATGTGTGTGTGTTTCAAAGAATGGATTTACACATACACAATGAGATTCTATATAGTTTCTCTCTATCAAAGTTCACTGAATTATATTCATGCCTTTTCCAAAACTGTTTTTAGCTGAAAGTTCTTGTAGCCTACTTTGCTGGCGACAAAAAAATTATTTAAATTAAATTTTAGTAGATGTAAGTGATATTGAGAAATTTTTGCAACACCCACACACAAGTGAGAAAGAGAAGAAAATGAGTTTTAAATATTTTTAAACTGTACTTCTCCCCCATGTATGATTGTATATATGTGTGTGTGATAACAATTTCAGGTAGGTTTCCATGTACATTATGACAGATGTAGGTCTTATTTGCTACATACTAGAGGAGGATAAACAATTTTTGGGTTCGATGAAAAGCCATAGCAACACCAAAACATTAGAAAAAGATGTTTAGTTAACAAATTTAAGAACAGTGGACTGAAATAGGAAATCAGTTGCCCTACATATAAAAACATAATACAAATGGGAGAGTATAGAGGAAAATTCAATACTTCAGAGTACAAATGAATACAATAGCTATCATTATTGTCACATAACTACTCATTTGAAGGATTTAACTAGTTCTTTAGTCTTAGTTAATCAGAAGTAGTTAACTAGACATAGTATCTTCAGTATACAAATAAAATTCAAGTGTACATAATGGTAACATAGGAGAATTAAATGGAGCAGAATATACCTCGAACATTTCAAAAGATATAACTTGTAAATCAAGAATTTTAGAATAAAATAACTGGGAACACTTCTAAGAATACTACGCAGTAGATTTATCAAATAGGCACAAGCTCTCATGCTTTGGAACCTTCATTATAAAAAAAAAATTAAATTAAAAAAAAGTTATTTCACTTATTGGCTAAATAAGGAGTGCATTACATGTTGCAACCTCCTTTCATGAAGGAATACATATACACATGATTCTTTAATTCCTTTAATGGTTTCAGAATTTTTAGATTGCTGCCATGCTGGGACCTTGTTTTCAAAGGTTTTAATCAATTATAATAACCTCAATATTTTTTTCAGTACTTATTATTTTTTTTTTTTCATTTATTTATTGAGTAGTTAAATCCACCTTGGTTAAAGATAATATAACTCACGTAGAATAAATACAATCAATGCAATGATTTATTGACAATCCACCCCCATATATACACCAATAAATATATACAAATATGTGTGGGTTATATGTAAATGCACCAGGCAATGGAAACCAAAACAAATAAAATAAACAGATACCGAACAAGAAAAACAAAACATCCAGAAAAACAGCACATGCAATCAACTAGATACAACAAAGATACATGTTGTTCATCAAAATCTCTTTTAGCCCCAGCAACATCCCTGATGCAGCAACTAAGCAAAAGCATAACAGGATCAGGTGGCCCCTAAACATGCCACCCACCACTGCACTACCCAATGTGTCCTTGGCACTGTAGAGCTGCTGGTTGTTTCTTCTCCCATTATTGACACCCATGGCACAGGAGACCAGAGAATAAAGAGAGCTAAAAGACAATATATCTGACCTTGAAGGCCACAAGACACAGTTCTTCTATGTGAGACATTAACTAAATTTTTCTCATCATGTAGAATTGTACCCAATGCCCTCATATAGTATTCTCTGCCCTTTTGAGCTGCTCTGTGATTATCTTCATCAACCCATTGTAATGGGTAGGGGTTATATGCTGAATTAACTTAGCCATCCTAACAATGACTAACCACTAGGAATGACTTTTTTTCTTTGGGCCTATATGATAAGTCTTTATCAAAGTCCACCAGCTATTATTCAATTCTGAACAAGAAGAACCCAGCCATGAAAGATATCCTACAATCAGTGGTCAAGTTTCAATAAGCAGAAAGATAATATCCTGCAATGGTGCAGTGAGACATGCATAGGAAGACCATGTAGATTGGTCTGGTCATTGTATCGGGTCATCTCAGCTCACCGTTGTAACTGACACAAGTCTTGAATATATGTCAGGACTCAAACTTCTTGGCAGACATTTTGTTGTAATTATTTGGGTGCCACACACATCACACACACCTGCAACAATGAAATACCTTCACTTCTGTGCTTTCCTGGTTTGTGAGGGGACACAAGCTATATAGTATAGACAGGAATGATTGCAATTTTCTGAGTGTGTGCATGCATGTGTGCACACGTGTGTGTGCATGTGTGTGTGTGCACACATGCATGTGCACATATGAGAACTCTGGAGAATTCCTGTCTGCCATCTTCTACTTACAAAACATGTTTACCCAAGACTATTATTGAAAACACTTTCCCAAGATACTGTATAGTACGACTGAACTCTGAACTACATGGCACATCTGGTTGCAAAGCAAACTTAACTGCAGAGTCATGTCT
>NC_068984.1:25031816-25044699 GCF_001194135.2 Octopus bimaculoides
TATATATATATATATATATATATATATATATATATATATATATGACACAGACACATGTAGAGTGGTAAGGTATTATGCTTTCACACATACATGGAATATAATTAAATATCAAATATATGGATTTCTTACTCAACTGTTCATGATTATTATTCATCAACATGGCTATCATCCGTATTGACTGTAAAGAGGACAAACAGGATTTATTATCTTTAATTTTTTTTTCCAAATGCATAAGTGAAACAAATAAAAAGAAAGTCAAACAAGTAAAGACCAAACCAGATAAATAGCCTTTCTCTTGCTCTTATGGTCACTGAATTAAAGAGTCAGGTTTCAGAACTGTGACATAAAGCAAGGAAATTCAACACTACAGTTGGCTGTCTGGCTAGACCTAGCACTAAACCAACATTAATCGTATCTTCATGTGTGTGTGTGTGTCCCACTACCGCTTGACAACTGGTGCTGGTATTTACATCACCATAACTCAGCAGCTTAGCAAAAGAGATTGATAAAGTAAGTGCAAAACTTAAATATAAAAAAAAAGTACTGGGGTCGAAACATTTGAATAAAAATTTGAGGTGGTGCTCCAGCATGGCCACAGTCTGATGACTGAAAAAAGCAAAAGGTAAAAAGCAGTTTTTTTTTTTTGTTTGAGAGCGTTTTTGCAGCCTTCAGTGTTTCAACAAGGCTGAAAACAATACAAGTGCTCACACAAAAACACACTTCCATCAAGTCTGGGTTAATCTATTTATTTCTTTTTAAAGATTTTTAAGTAAACAAGCATGTATGAATGAGAAAGAAGAAGAGACAGCAAATCATCATCATCATCATCATCATCATCATCGTTTAACGTCCGCTTTCCATGCTTGCATGGGTTGGACGATTTGACTGAGGACTGGTGAACCAGATGGCTACACCAGACTCCAATCAGATTTGGCAGAGTTTCTACAGCTGGATGCCCTTCCTAACGCCAACCACTCTGAGAGTGTAGTGGGTGCTTTTATGTGCCACCGGCACAAAGGCCTGTATGGAGGTACTGGCAATGGCCACACTCGAAATGGTGTATTTTACGTGCCACCTGCACAGGAGCCAGTCCAGCGGTACTGGCAACGAACTCGCTCGAATGTCTTTTCACGTGCCACTGGCACAAGTGCCAGGAAGGCGACGTTGGCAACGATCACGCTCAAATGGTGCTATTTACGTGCCACCAGCACAGAAGCCAGACAGCTGGTGCTCTGGCAACAATCACGCTATATACAAAAGTGTATGTAGTGATATAATGAAATGTCATGAAACCAGTAACAACTATAAGTTTGTCACTATCAAACAAAACTAAAAACCAGTGCTGTCTATAACCGCAGAAATAACTATATCATATTCAAAACTTCAAACTGAACATAGGATTTTTGTCAGAAAATACAAAGAAAGTTAATTGATATAAACAATAATTGTTGCTGACGTGCTTTGAGACATGAGAGATAAACATAAATACAAATGTAAACACCATGCAAAGATATAACAGGAGTTTAACTCTTTACTCACCCACGCACACACATACAGAGATGCACATACTCATAATCAAAAGAAGGAACCTCTAAATGGCCACTTGAACTGCTAGAAATAGCAGCAAAATCTTGCTTAAATTACATCTTAAAAGAAAGAAGACAACACTGAATAATGTAGTTTTGGTGACACAATTGGAAAACCGTTGATGATAGACCTGCTCAATCAGAGCTCATCTAGGGATATATGTATATATTCATATATAAATTCATGCACATATTATATCTCATGTGCGTGTGTGTGAGTGCGTGCGTGCATAACTTTTGTTTCCAAAATGGAGAATTATTGTCCTGTGATAGTGAGTGCAGAGCTGATGTTAATAATTGGGCACAGACAATAAGGAGCCAGCAATTTTGATGGCTGGGGCAATCTAGGTACACATGGAAGTAATGGAATTCCCCAGTACAATCTCAAAATCTTATTGAATCTAATTCTACCTGTTAATGATGTACTCCAGCTTCATAACTGGACTAATTATCTTAAAAACCATATAATTTCCCCCCACCTTCTAATGTATTTCCTTTATCTTTATAACAGTTATTGATGTTGCTGCTCTATCAAGATATTAGTGGGGAAGAGAAGGGTAACACCTATCTAAAAAAGAAAAATTGTATCATCATCATCATCCTTTAACATCCGTTTTCCACCCTAGCATGGGTTGGAAGGTTTGACCAGAGCTGCACCAGGTTCTAGTCTGATTTGGTTTGGTTTCTATGGCTAAATGTTCTTTCTAATGCCAATCACTTTACAGTGTGTGCTGGGTGCTTTTAACCTGGCACCAGAATGATGTGGCACCTACACAATCAGGTGGCACAATACAGATTTCATTAGCATCTCAGTACCTTTCCTTGCTTCTATATCCTTAATTGTTTTACTATCTTTGTTTTTTTTTTCTGGATTACACCCAACTAATAAAGCCAGGCCTCTATTGTCCCATTCGGGCCTATACTTCAGCTGTATTTTAATTATGCTTCCATGCATTTTTTTATTTTACTAAATTGCCAATGATCATAAGTGTGTTCTTGTCATTTCAAATATACATTTCATCAATCGTATCCTGATCATTCTGACACTATTTTGTAATTCAAAACATATCATACAGTGCACAGAACAAAATTTCTACTCTACTGACTTCCCTCCTACACAGACAAACCTGACATCATGTGTTTCATCTAGCTATTAGACACTGTTCATTCTTTGCTATTTCTTTTCTTCTATGTAGTCTTATTAATCCATTGTCTAGGTTAACACCACTGCTAACATCTTGAGTGCCTTCAGCAGAATTCATTATGTTCAAGCATTCATGCCAAGCTTCTGATTTGAGGATACCTTCCTTCTTCTCAACATTCTTAAAAGCTCTGTAAAAGTTCACAGATACAAAAAAAAATTTCTTCTTCCAAATCCAACTACCATGTTATCCACTGAATGTCTTTTAAGAATGTTCAGCTGCCCTATACACTAAGAGTTCCTTATCTGTTCAGCTCTTTAATGAAGATGGTTATCCAGAGGTACATATTTCTAAATTGTTTCCAGCTCAACACAAAAATTAGATAAATTCAAATGGATAAACATAAGTGCAAGAATGGCTGTGTGATTAAGAAGCTCACTTTCCAATGGTTCAGTCCCACTGCATGGCATGTCAGGTACATGTCTTCTGTTATAAACTCAGGTCGATCAGTGCCTTGCAAGTAGATTTTAGTAAACAAAAACTGAAAGAAGCCTGTCATGTGTATGTGTGTAGGTTTTTTGTTGTCTTGATATTGTGTGATATTTGTAAATGACTGTCACTATTATACAAATAGTGCCATTCATTTCCAATCTTCAGCCAAAAAGCAATGTCTAGCCATAGAGTTGGCATTAGGATGGGCAACTGGCTGTAAGAAATCTGCCTCAATCAACTTTAAGTCAGAAGAGTGGGCATCAAAATGATGTTATACAATAGTGAGTACTTCTAATACATCAATGAAAAAAATGATGCACTTTAGAGCTGAACTTGGCAAATCAATGATTCATTTGCTAGATATACCACAAGTGTACATTCATACTTGTAGACATGTATTTGCAAATCTTTAATTTTAATGTACACATATGCACATACACCTAGCAATTATGCAATTGACTAGCTAAGTTCAACTTTAAACTGTATAAGTTTTCCATTGATAAACTAAAAGTACATGTTTATATATAATTTAAATAAACTGGAATGAAAGACACATTTAATCAGGAAATACATAATCTTTGGGCATTGACCTATTTCCTCTGATCATACAATTGGCTCCAACATTTATAGCCTTGTGCCTATGTTAGAAACAATTATTCACTGGTCTAAAGTGGTATACCAGTGTCTGTTATGACGGTGGTAGGATGGGGGTAGGACACAGCCACAGCTGTGCCCAATGCAAGACACAGTGTTAACCGAATGTAATATTTGAATTCAATAATAGTAAATCATCTTGACAGCATAAATGCTGACTTGTGGAATTGGAAATAATAGACATAATCAATGCTTTATAGTACTTTCAATGTTCCGTTAGCATAAAACCTTAAATAAGATTTATTACTCAAAGCCAAATTAATTTCCAGGCTCTCTCCAATCTCTTCTCATTGAAGGAACATCAAAACGACAACCCAATCCCCAACACACAAAGAACTTTTTCCTTTACTTAATTTGAGCGTAATTACGTAAACTGACACAATATTTTCAAAAAGGAAAAAAAAACAATTTTGAAATTAACAATTAACAGACGACAGTAGCAGCTCAGAAGTGATGAAGCATCACACTAAATACCTCTAATTAGTTTCTTGAATTATGATTACTATTTTATTAAATAAAGTGAAATCTGTGCTTCTCTAAAATCTAATAAGCTTGTAATTACCAAAAATGTCAAAGCATTATGAATAAATGCTAGTTATTGGTTTCTCTTCAAAGCACAAGTTTCTCTAGTTAACAGTTTGATTCTCTCTACATTCATTGTTTTAAATTAATTCATATTCAATAAACTCCAGATGAATGAAAAGTGAATTTGACTCTAGAAGGATTTGAACTTAGAACTTGGCATCAAGACCAACTTGAAGCACGATGCATCCCTGCAGCTCACCAGATTCTGTCAAACAATGCAGCCCATGCCAACATGGAAAATGGATGTTAAATGATTATGATGATGAAGGTAAAGTGATATGATTAGACAGCATAAAATATTTTGGTCTGTACTATTCAATTTATCAGTCTAAAACCCTTAGTTTGTTAAATTATGTACATAGTTCACATCTTTTGTGCTAATGTCAGAAATTAATGTTTACTCTTAGATTGAAAATATTGTCTTCATTTTGGTGAAAAAAAAAAACAGGAAAAGTATTGTCAAAGACCTTTACAGGTATATGCACACACGCACAGACGCTTTCAGTAAAGAAACTAAGCTTTATATTAGCTTCTCCAGAAGGGATGACAGGCAAAATAACAGTAATCACGAAGTTTTATAACCATTGTTTAAAGAACAGTCATTTACTTAACATATATAGGTATATATTTAAAAAGAGGAGTTGTTTATGCAAAAGTTAGCCCTGATTGATCAGGCTTATGATTAAAATCATTCAAGCTGTGGTCATCCTATCATTTCTTTTTTTTAAGAGTCTAAATCTAAGACTAACTACATTATTCCGTTTTACCTGTGTATTTTATATACTACCATTTTCACAGCACATGATGTGAGGAAAATTCAGCTGTTGAGTGACCCACATACAGGTTTCTTTGTTGGCTCGTATAAAGAAAAAAAATAAGAGTTAAATACATGAAGCTGTGTTGCTATAATAACCCCTTATATCAGCTGAGATTATAGGGGGAAAAAAAAGAATGAAACATGATTGTACCCTATTTTAATAATGGGCTTTGAAAATATTCTATCCAGAACGTCAATATTTATGAAACTATTGGTAATTCATTGCAGTCGCATTTAACACTTATGGAATGTTATTGTTATTCTAAAATTTTTCAATATTCTTAATTCCTTTTGGTATTTCTTTCACAGTTATAATGTAGGCTAATGATATTGTAAATACAGCTTGATAATGGCCAAACTCTACCCCACTATCTTCAATAATAGAGTTTAGCTGTTAGCCAAATACAGACATATACATATTCTATGTATATGACTTCTACATAGAGTATAAGTCTATATTTCAGAAAATCCATGCAAGGATTTGAATCCACAACAAATAACCCAAAAGAAAACAAATGAAACAAACCAACAATAGAACCATTACGTGGCCAATACTCCAACTGCTAGAAATAGTAGCCAAATCTCTCTTAACTCACACTACTGTCTTGAAAAGGATGTACACATTGGATAAATACATCTAACAGTAAAAAAAAAAAAAAAAAAAAAAACAAATGGTCATAGCTAAAATACCTGAAGCTAAACAACAATGAAAAAAGTACATTTTATTGTTTGCAATTACATGGAGTCAAACTTTACATTGTCTGTAACTGAGGCAGTGCAAATGCCAATATTTCAACCAGCAGGAAAGCATTTTAATGACTCAGCTATCTGCAATTCTTATACAAAATTCCACAATCTTAAATACTGTTTCTACATCTTAAAAATTAAAATTTCTGTTACATTTTATTTGCTGAGATAATTACATTTTAACCTAAGCGGAATTAATTTCATTCAAATTCCCTCATACAGAGTATCGTCATCATTATCATCGTTTAATGTCTGTTTTCCATGCTGGCATAGATTGGATGGTTCAACAAGGGTTGGTCAATGTGCCAAGCTCTAATGTCTGCTTTGTTATATTTTCTATAACTGGAAGCCCTCCCTAATGCCAAACACTTTACATAGCTTACTGGGTGCTTTTTACATGCCACTGGCACTAGTGTATGGTGTATACAATATGATATAATGGCATAAGCTTGGTGCATAAAAGGGAATTGAGAAAGTGACCAGATATCAAAAGCATTGACAGAAATTTGCAGGGAAGTTGAGACTGATGGTTATATATTGCAAGGAATAATGATGCATATTTGGTGAGGAAAAAATAGATGAGAGATTAATAAAAATTAGACTAGACATGAGGGGACTTAGAATCAAAACTTATTTATTAAGCATGAGTATGGCTGTGTGGTTAAGCTCACTCTGCAACTAGCTGGTTTTGGGTTCAGTACCAGTGCACAGCACACTGGGCAAGTATCTTCTACTATAGTCTATCAGCCAACAAATACCTTGTGAGTGAATTTGGTAGACAGAAGCTTGTCATGTGTGTGTATGTGTGTTCCACCACCACTTGACAGCCAATGTTGGTTTGTTTAAGTCCCTGTAGCTAAGCAGTTTGGCAAAAGGGGCTGATAGAATAAGTACCAGACATTGAAAATATAAGCCCTAGAGTTCACTTGTTCAACCAATCCCCTCAAGATGGTACCCCAGCATGGCCATATTCCAATGACTCGAACACATAAAAAATTAAAATGCTGTACAGTAGACATAGTCAATCCATGCCAAAATTTAAAAAATAAAATGAAAATTTGGGTAGTACCTGAGCCAAGATATGTTAATGAATGGAAAGCAATTATTTAGTTTATTATCATATTTTTAATCATATATCCATACAGAATATAAAAATCAAAAGGTTCAGAATTGAGCTACTAATATTATACAGCAACAGATTAGACCATCGTTTCCATAAAATGAAAAGTCATGGCAATTCCACCTTAACTATTCAGTATGATAAAATAGATTAATCACAGTATGTCTTGATGTTTGTTTTGTGTGGTTCAGTATTCTAAAACAACTCGTAATCAATGTGATTAATAATTGCTATATAGACCAATATGGAAAAAATGTATAAAAATCATGTAAATATGAAATTTAGACAGTCAATATGAATTAGAAACAGTCAATTTTCTTTGATGCTGTGTCAATCAATAAACACCAGGATACAATGTTAAAAGGAGGATCGTTTATATCAAACCCACTAACCCTAACCCTAACCCAGCCTGTTATTGCAGAGACAGAGCAGTAAGATGCTTTGATCTTTATTAAGTCATTCATTGTTTCAAGCTCTGGAACTAAGCAACCAAACCAGCTGAAAGATAATTATATCAAAATCTTGTCCTTCAAAGCAGAGTCACAGACTCCTAATGGTTTTCTTAAACATAAACTGTGTCAGAAAATGTCTTCACAATACTCAAATCTCAACTTTCATCATAGAATACTAGTTTGGTTTCATTTACATTTCAACTGTTTTTTTTTACATAATATAACCTGTATTTATTTACCAAATCATCTGCAGGAATGTTTCAAGGGGGTTTTCTTTGTTTTTTTTTTGTTTTTTTTTTTTTTGTAATGGAACTTATGGAAGAGGGTGATCCTAGTCAACATGGGATGAAGTACAGAAAGCCAATCTCAAGACAATGAGCCTTATAAAGGAGATGACAAAGGATCAAGATATTTGCCACCTTGCTCTATTCAAGAAGACCTGTCCACCACAGCAGAATTGATACCTGTGTTAGTGCCACATCAAAAACATCCAATAAACTCTGTAAAGTGGTTGGCGTTAGGAAGTGCATCCAGTCATAGAAACCATACTAGAACAGACAATGGGGCCTGGTGGGCCCCTAGCCTTACCAGCTCCTGTCAAACTATTTGACCCATATCAACATGGAAAACAGACAATAATTAAGACTATGATTTTAGAATAATGATTCAAATTTAATATTTATTTGTACTATCTTCGAATTAATCGATTGTATTTAACAAAATAATTAACTTTTGTTGATGTATATTTGTTGAAAATACTCTCTCCCTATCTTTTGATAAGACAACACAATAAAGTTAAAAACTAGCCCACTTTTCTGAGATTACCACCAACTTTAAACTCACTAGGGAGGAACAGACTGATATTCCCATTGTTATATTCAGGTTGTTTCTCAAAGAACTACATTTACTGAACACCAATTCTATTCACAACATGTAGATTTTGTATTTTTCAGTACTGTTAAGTAGGTTTATACCAAAGCAGTTATATAGCTTATATCACTCATTGGTCACAATTTAGTGATTTAGCTACTTATTCTTAGAAATAGCATTTGGTATATTTATATAGAAATATAAATATACCAAATGTTTCAGATCCCAAAGTAACTAGTCTGCTAGTGAAATTATTAAGGTATTCGCCAGCTAGCTCTAAGATCAATTTTCTCAAGAAAAAAAACTTTATCTTTCTTAGCCCATCAAACTGTTGCTTTCCAATCACATGGTAACAAGTTCAGTCCCACTGCATAGCACATTAGGCAAGCGTCTTCTATAACCATGGACCAACCAAAGCCTTGAAAGTGGATTCAATAGATGGAAACTCAAAGAAACCTGTTGTGTGTGTATGTGTATGTGTGTGTGTGTGTGTGTGTGTGTGTGTGTGTGTGTGTGTGTGTGTGTGTGTGTGTGTGTGTGTGTGTGTGCGTGCGTGCGTGGGTGAGTAACTATTTTCTTATCTTGAAATCGCATGAGTTATAAATGGGCGTCACTGTTATAAAGTATGCATGCACACATGTATATGACTCATACACCTCACTTTCCTGACATTTGTACATAATTCTATGTACTATACATGCACCTTTGATGAGTTGTAGTGCACTTGAGCACTATACACAATAATTTCAATATTATTATTATTATAAAGTGGTGTCCATTTCCAATCTTCCACAAAAACATGTCTAGCCATGGGTAAATATTACCTTACTTGGAAAACAAATAAGGGTTAGTGACAGAAAAAGAATCCAGCCATTGAAAAAAATCTTCCTCAATAAATTCCTCTCCAACCCTTGTGAGCATGGGAAATTGAACATTAAAACAATGAAACAATGATGATGAAAATTTTTACCAGGTTGGTGTACTGAATTTCATTGTGCATAGAGACTTGTGGAAAAAGAAAAGCAAAAAAAAAAAAAAAAAAAAAAAAAAAAAAAAAAAAAAAAAAAAGAAGGAAAGAAAAAAAAGAAGGAAAGAAAAAAAATGGAAAGTTACTGATGTACTGAGCCTCAGATCAGAGTCTTATTGTTTTGATCAGCTTGGTTCTTAGTTTTAATTATTCGATTACCAGCTGTCTACTGTAGTGTGCAGCAGTCCATGCAACATTAAACTAATCACACTTAGGTGCATATCTTATAGGGAATTACATAAACTATAATTAGTAATAATAACAAAAACAACAACATTATTAATAGCAATAGTAATAATGATAATAATAAAACTTAATTACCTGACATTAATTAAACATGACAAGATCCTTGAACTTTTCTATTGCTCTTCAATTTCTCATTTTGTAACTTATGTCTATAAGGAAATACCAGCTATAATATAAATAGGCTGATGAGCAGCTATTTTTTTTAATCTTTATCATCCAGTAGTGATATAGTTGATAATCCCCAGAGAGTTTCACATCTTCAGAAATAATCTTCAGAGATAATCATATCCTGAGATTCAGCCCACATGGTAGATAATTTCAATAAGACAAACATTCTTACACGGTGATACAAATTCCCTGTCATGATGACATGTTAGGAAAACTAGAAGTAAATAAAGACATTTTACAGTTGTCTTCTAATGTCAGGAAATAAATATGCATGCAACGAGCTGTCAGCTGAAGTGCTTATCATTGATTGTAACATCACAGAATAAATTGCATTATTTGAAGTTACAGAAAAATCGTCATTTTAAAATAGATATGATGATGGAGATGATGATATATTATACTGACAAATCTTGTGCATGTATGGCTTCATGTTGCTCTTAGTATCTATGCAGATGTATATATTCCTAAAGAATACAGCAATTAATGAAAGGAGGAAGTTCTATGGAGTCTTTAAAATTGCCTTTTAGCTGTATCTTCCTAGCTTTTAAGACAGAAGGATGTGATTTGAGGGAGATTTCACTGTCATTCCAAGCAGACGCTCTCACTGGTTTGAAACCCACTGTGAGATTTGTACTTGCAATTAAAATGCTGTAAAATTGACTGTGTCATCATGGAATCAAACTTTAGTACATTCATTATGGAAAGGCATACAATCCTCTGTCTTTTCTATTCTCTAATACAATAGATTGTTTCTCTACAGTACTCTTATGCTCACATATATTCAATACACCCATTTAACTCCTCACACCTCTCCTACCATATCAGCTATCATTGATCCAGTTGTGCTCATTTTTTCTTTCTATAGGAATTCCCTTCACACATATTTCCACACCTCCTCCTAATTCAAAACAGCTCAAATTTAACACTGACCTGCTTTTTACCACGCACTATTCCTGTGCTGAAAAATCTAAAATTAGCACAAAACTAACCTAAGGAATACAAAAAAAAAAAAACTAGCCAAGTGACAAGTACCAGTCCTTCATGGTTGAATAAGAACAGTATTCAATAGAACAAAAGGCAACTGTTGGGCCCAGATATGATTTAAGGTCCAATCCCACTTGTGAGTGAACCTTGTGTATGATAGACTTAATCCACAACCTGGTTTGAAACTATTACCTGGACCTTCAGGTGACCTTAGCAGAGTGCACTTTGTTACAAGCATTCAAGCTAGGTTGCCAACCAATAGATTACTCTTTTGGTTATGGCATTAAAAGAAAAAAAATTCACATTTATAAGCCTATCCCATCCAAATTAAATTAACAAAAAGACAGATGTAAAAAATTTCTGATAATAATGAATTGAAGTGTTAATTATTTAATCTAAGAAATAAAGTCTAATAAAAAAATAATAACATTTGAAAAGAACTGGGAGATAAAAATTTGTATTCTTGCCAACATCAAATTAAATCCAGTGTTGACAAATAAAAAGGCATCAAACTTGGGGAATTGTTGCACATTGTTATTAAGAAGGAGACTAAATGTAACATATTTAGTTTTGTACCTCATAGTTCTGAATTAAAATGTCAGAATCAACTTTAGAGATTAAGTACTAGTAATATACTGATATTGACTTAATGAGATATACTATAAGCTGTGAAACCAAAACTCCTGTTCAGTAAAAATTACTTTCACTAAATGCACAACTTACAACAAATGGAGAGAATACTGTGATTTTGGCAAGATGAAAGAATCTCAATGCAGTCACTCAGCCTGAAGGAAACAGTAGCTAAATCTGGAAGAGAATGACTCAGAAGTTCTTAGCAGAGGGCTTAGGAAGTGAAAGATAGTATGAGTGATGAGAGAAATGATTTAGGTAAAGAGCAGATGATAATAACAAAGAAAAGGTGGTGGTGGGGATTCTATAAAGCCTGATATTTCAAATTTGAAAAAAAAATATTTAAAATTATTTTAATTGCAAAGACAGGAAGGGTTATAGTATAATTCATTTCTGTTTTGTTTGGTTTGGTTGAAACAGGGCCTAGTAGTGGCCAAGATACTGCCCCTCAATATAGTGACCTGAGAACACATTTAGAAAATTTGTGGGTGGAAGTTTTAGAAAGAATGACAATCTAAAAATAGGCTTTATTTTATCTGGCAGGAGCATTTAAATAGGAGATATGCTTCACATAAAAGAGTAAAGGATTGTTACTAACGAGCAGCATGTGTGTATGTAATTTGACTAACAATTTAAATAAACCACAACACATTTAGAATAAATTATTGCTCATTTTCTGCCCTAATTAATTAGCATTCTTTTTCCTGGTGATGAATATTATGGTTGAGTAAAACTAGAGGAGAGAGATAATTTTTGGTAGCATTTTTGATAGCAAATTTGTTTCTTGTGTTTTTTCCTGCTAGCATACAATGAATGGGCAATCACTTATAACTGGGGCATTATTTTACAGCTGGCTACCCTTCCTGTTGTTAAAACTCTTCTTTTCAAATTTTCAAATGTGCAGGGTTACTACAATCTCTTGACAGGAAAACATAAAGAAACATCACGTTCATATCTCAGCTCAGTGTCAAATGCAAGCATTCATACAGACGCACACACACATCCACCTACCTCTCCACACACACACACGTGTGTGTACGCACATCAATGTATATCATTACATCATGCGTTGGGCCATATGATATGCTTGAGAAGACCTGCTGAGTCAAGTAAAATCAATATCGTAGCAGTGGCCAGGTCCCTGACTGGTTCCCGTGCTGGTGGTACACAAAAAGTACCAACCGAACATGGCTGATGCCAGTACCCCCAGACTGGCTCCCATGCCGGTGGCACATAAAAAGCACCAACCGAACATGGCTGATGCCAGTACCCCCAGACTGGCTCCCATGCCGGTGGCACATAAAAAGCACCGTCTAAACATGGCCGATGCCAATACCCCCTGATTGGCCCCCATGCCAGTGGC
>NC_068984.1:25044709-25060154 GCF_001194135.2 Octopus bimaculoides
ACTGGCTCCCATGCCGGTGGCACATAAAAAGCACCGTCTAAACATGGCCGATGCCAATACCCCCTGATTGGCCCCCATGCCAGTGGCATGTAAAAAGTACTATCTGAACACGATTGATGCCAGGCCCGCCTGACTGGCTCCTGTGCCAGTGGCACGTAAAAAGCACCCACTATACTCTCGGAGTGGTGGCATTAGGAAGGGCATCCAGCTATAGAAACATTGCCAGATCAGACTGGAGCCTGGTGCAGCTACTGGCTCTCCAAACCTCAGTCGAACCGTCCAACCCATGCCAGCAAGGAAAACAGACGTTAACTGATGATGATGTGTTTTGTTCAGTTTCTGCCTTCCAAATTCATTGACAAGGTATTGATCAGTCCTGGACTTGCAGTAGAAAACATTTGCCCTAGCTTCCACACAGTGAGACTGAATTTGAAACCATATGATTTCAAAGTGAAATTCACAACCAACCAGCCATGCCCATGTCTTCAAATGACTTAATCAAATTGTTATTTTACTGTATAAGAAATCAGGGTGAATGTAATAGTATGAATATGAATTCTTGACATGTCAATAAGCAGCAAAATCTCTTAAAATATTACATACAAGCAAAAAGTAAAGACAAGATTGTTATATCAAAAAAAGTTAATTGAATGCTTAGTTATGACGAGCTATTTAAGAGCTGACCAGATAGCTCAACAGTAACAACAAACATACATAGAAGGGACTGAGAAAGGGGAAACACAGACAGAGATGCAATACAGCAGATCTAATCAATCTATAACAGAAAAGAAAATGCTAAAACAATGATGATGAAAAAGATGAGTTTAGTATATTTGTAGTTTAAAATTAAAGAACTAATACTTACATGAATCTCCAAATTTATAACACAGAGAAAAGAAGGAAGGAATGATTTTTACAAGTGTTTCCCCCAATGGTGTAAGCTGAATAAATAAGCTCTATGTGATAATCAACTTACCACAATATTTGCCCGGTTATTGATTGCTTATATCGATACAAGGAGTATTGATTGCTAACATAGGCACAAGGTAAGAAATATTAATTGTTAACAGAGGCACAAGGAAAAGTGTATTGATGGCTAAAATAGACATGAAAAGATGAGTATTGATGACTAAGACAGACACAAAGAGAAGTGCACTGATGAGGTGAGAAGTATTGATTGCTGACATAGGCACAAGGTAAGGAAGGATTGATTGCTAATAGAGGCATAAGGAAAGGAATACTGATTGTCAGCATCAGTAAAAATGTTGTGACGTAAATAATTCATGAGGATAAAACAGTAAATGGTTTGACAAATAATATAACACATAAAATAGTTATGGAACTCCCCTTGATATATGTCAGTGTACTGCACTTCTTCAGTGGTAGATGTCTAATGATTTCTTACCAGCCTGTTCAATCATTTTTCATAATTTAACAGTTACCAGCAAAAAAATTTTAATCAGCAGTTTACAAGATTCAAATATGACAGACGTTTTATTTCAATTTAATACTTAATACTGACCTTATAATTTCTTTTAGCATACTGGTATCTTCAACATCAGCCAAAGTATTGTGCTCTTAATATTTAGTACATCAATTCCAACATGACCATGACTTTTGTCACAGTAGCTGAAACCACTTCTGATATAATTTCATATAAAGTGTCTTAACAACTCTCACTCACCACCCTAACAAAAAAGAAAGGCACATGTATTCATCATCATCATTGTTTAACGTCCGCTTTCCATGCTAGCATGGGTTGGACGATTTGACTGAGGACTGGTGAAACCGGATGGCAACACCAGGCTCCAATCTAATTTGGCAGAGTTTCTACAGCTGGATGCCCTTCCTAACGCCAACCACTCAGAGAGTGTAGTGGGTGCTTTTACGTGTCACCCGCACGAAAACGGCCACGTTCGAAATGGTGTCTTTTATGTGCCACCCGTACAAGAGCCAGTCCAGGGGCACTGGCAATGATCTCGCTCGAAACCCTACCAGGCCAGTCAGGCGGTACTGGCAACGGTCACGCTCAGGATGGTACATCTTATGTGCCACCCGAATAACATATTTGCCAACTGCAGTTGTTTCAACTCTAGGATCTATGGAATGCTTACTACATTCTCTCAATGAGTCTCACTTGTATTCATTCATCCTCATTGAATTCTCAACATCGAGACCCATTGTGAAAATGATGCAGAAGTTTCAGAATAGGCTCAGCAGATTCTTTATACAACGG
Source organism: Octopus bimaculoides (assembly GCF_001194135.2). NCBI lineage: Eukaryota > Metazoa > Mollusca > Cephalopoda > Octopoda > Octopodidae > Octopus > Octopus bimaculoides. The sequence continues at coordinate 25,046,946 of NC_068984.1, forward strand.
CATAAAATATAATGTGTTTGAGATGAGATGTTTGTGGGCTATGGTTGGTGTGACATGAATGGACAGGATGAGGAATGAGGAGGGGCAAAGGTAAGCAGGAATGGGAGAAAATCTAACAACCAGAATGGATAGCTGAATGTTGAGGTGGTTTGGCCATATGGAGATGATGGATGAGGAGTGGATAGTAACAAGGGTGATGACTGCAGGAGTGATAGGCAACGGAACCAGAGGCAGACTTCGGTTTGTGTGGATGGATGGAGTGAAGAAAGTTTTGGTGGTTAGAGGTGTTGGAGTGAGAGAGGCAAGAGAGTTTATTAATGATAGGGAAGCTTGGAGAATGTTTGAGGATGGATGAGTGAATTTGATTTTGCTCAAAGGGGTAAGGAACCAGCACAGTGCATTGGGGGTAAACCAGCATATGCTGTCAGGTCCCACTGCTGATATCGGGGGTTGCGTTCTATGCCTTGACTCGAGCATAGGACGGGGCCCATCTCTTTGAGCTGGGAAATGAATAGAATACCTGGTGTGTGTCTTGTTGTGGCTAGTCCCTCCTAAAAGAATGGGAAATAGGCCTGGGTATGTATGTATATAAAACATAATCTATGATTTATTATCATCTTTCATATTTTGCTGGACCACGTGTCCTCTTGACACTTCAGTTGAATCATTAGTGATAACCTCACTACTAACCTTTGATAACATATAAACTTTAACCCCTTCAGACCACTGCATTCATCACTAATTCTTAATTTCTTTATTTTTAGGACAACTGCAAATCATCTTAACTATGCTTCAACAAAGTCAAACGAAGTCAACACCAATTCTGATCCAGTCTGCAGCACCATTGTTAAGTGGTGAATAATATACAAAGATATATCAAAATAACAGTTCAACAATATCTGTATAACAGATACAATACTGTTCAATACAGCATGTACAGCAAATGATTCTGATTGCCGTAAGTTAAGGTGAACTTCTACTTATCAATCCATAATCTGTATATCATTGATTGTTCGGCCATGTATCTTGAGCATATGCACATGCACACACATATATATATCAGAAGAGGAGTACATGCACACTATCAGTTCTGTATTTCTCTATAACAGCTTCACAACAAGGAGTATTAATTGTTAACATAACCATAAGGAAAGGAATATCAATTGCTAGCATAGGAACAAGAAAAAGAGTATTGATTGTTAATATACACTGACATGGATAGCCAAGTCAGCACCTCAGGTAATATACAGTAAAAACATATAGTATGAAGAATCACAAAACTCACAAAATGCAGAAGGCTATTTTCATTGATAAATGTACTAGACAATTCAGTTACACACACACACACACACACTCACTCATCCACCACTACATCATTTGTAATACAAATTGTGTTTCCTGTAGTTTTTTACTAATGACAAACTCACTGGTAAATATCATAGCTGATACCCTCTAATCAGTACTGCTAATATAGGAAAGAAAGGAGTATCGACTGCTTACATAGGCACAAGGGAACCAGTATTGATTTCACACGTTAGCACAAAGAGTATTGATTTTGCATGCTGGCACAATGAGTATTGATCTCATGCACATGAGCAAGGCTTCAGGATTTGCAGGAGAAAGGAGAATTTGTGATGTTCATCTCTTTCCCTAAAGATTTTAATGGTATAAGAGTTATGAAATATATTGACATCAACCAAGAAAGAAACCAGTTTGTGGGTTTAGCCAAAAGTTCAGCTTTATGGTGTGCGCCTTAACAGCAGAGGTCAAATCTTAAGGACCATGATAGATAAATATCTCATATAAGTCAGTTGCTAATAATTTTCTCAGTAACTATTCCAGAAATTTTGATTTTATGCTATATGAGTCAAGCAACCACCTGGAAAGGCTCTCTCATTGGCTCTAGGCTGAAAGGGTGTGGTATCCAGCCACACAGTCTCTTTTTTGCAATATATGACCTCATTCCATTTATAGTTATAGATGATACGTTAATATGCAGTGTAATACCTGAAATAGATTTGGTCTCAAAATCAAAGATATAGTATTTGTACATTTATCTCTCTTAACCATTCTGCTTCCAAAAAAGGCACTTTATATGTAAAAGTTGCCCAGGTAGAGTTATCAACTGCCTACAAGGACCCCTGAAATTGACAGCTGTTTACCTAGGTGACCCACTTAGCAGGAGAAGTAGTGGGTGTTCAAAAAAGCATCGAATAAGAACAGGGTAGAAAAAGTTCAGGGAGATATCTCTTCTGGCAACAAAAGGACTCCCTCTCTGAGTGAAGGGTTGATTATATGATTCCTGTGTACAAAATACTATTCTGCATAGCAGCAAAATAGAGACACTGACAGTGGGAGATATACAAAGGCTGGAAATAAATGAGGTGAGCATCATCTGCTGAATGTATAACGTTGCTGTGCAGGAACAATGGAGTACAAATGAGCTTTGGATGAAAGAGGATTCAGTTGTAGAGGACAAGAAGGAAGACTGTATTGGTACAGATGTGACGTGTATGAAGGATGAGAACTTCCAAGAGGAAAGGAGCTTGTGGAGGAAGAATACCAAGAAAGATGTGGGAAGAAGTGGAGATGACAAGAAACTGCAATAAATGGCAGGACGCTATGGTGGAGAAGGCAAAGACACATCCAACACATACAAACATAGAAAAACAGATATATAATGATATGAATTGTGATTGCTATGAATTTAAATTAGGCAGATATAAAATAATCGATGAACCTACCAGACCACTAATTTATGAAAAGTTTTGTTTATAAACTAAGATCAATTCCAAATTAGTCCATCCACAATTATTCTAGTATCAATCTTTAGTTTTTATTGTAATACAAGTCATGTTTGATCACACTGTTCTACAAACTAAATATAAATGGGATGAGATCATATATTGCAGAGAAAAGAATGTGTGGTTGGATGCCACACCCTTCAACTAAGAGTCAATGAAGGAGCCTCTAGGTGATTGCTTGAGCTCCAAGAAATAGCAACCAAATCAAGCTCAACACACATTAGATAACAATGCTAACCTCAATACATCTATAAAAAAAAAAGAAAAGGAATGGTCATGGCCAGAATACCTTTTGATCATTGGTATATTTAGCCAGAGCTGACTTGAGCTAAACAGCAAAAAACAATCCATAAAAATTAGAAAATGGTTTTGTTAAGACTAATGGTCAGCATGGTCATGAAATGCAAGAATTTTAAAATACATGGCTTATGTACACAGATACACACCATAAAATATATGGTTATGTACACACTTCTTTGTATATATCAACATCACTATCATTATTTTAATGTCCACTTTTCAATGTTTGCATGGGTCAGCTGGAATTTGGTGAGGCAAATTTTCTATAATTGGATGCCCTTCCTGTCACCAATCCTCACTTGTTTCCAAGCAAAGTAAAATATTTTCCTATGGCCAGACATGTTAGTTATGAAAGATATTACTTATACCAGTGGTTCTCAACTAGAATCCATGGCTCCTTGTGGTCCATATGAGATTTTGGAAGGTCCACACAAGCAAAAATAGTAAATTGGGTCCATGAAAAAATGTCTTAGATGTATTTATTGCAAGAAATTGATGTTCTACATAGCTCTGCCTATACAAGTGAATATGTAATAAACAAGGTAGGAATTTTGAAAGAAGTCTCCATAAAACTAGTTTTTAGACATCGAATGGCAATAGGGATCCACCAGAGAAAAATAGTAATCAAAGTGGTCTATAGGAAAAAGTGGTTGAGAACCACCAGTTTATATGATGGTGATTTGAGGGAGATTTCACTGTCATCTTTTGCAGGTCAAATGACCACACAGAGGTCATACAACCATTACATGACGACAAGACAAGGGTGCACACACATAACCAACAGACTTCACACATAAAGTTTTGATCAACCCATGGCTATAATAGAAGACACTTGCCCAAAGTATTGCACATGGAAAGCAAGCTTCTTAACTACATAGTAACGCTTTCGCCTATATACTTTCTTTGTATACAAAAGCTAGCATTTAAAATTAAATCTAAATGCAAACTTCTACGAACAAAGACGAAGGTTATGGTTGATTAAATCAAAGATATGTCTAGATCCTGTGCTGAAAAGTCAAGGAGTCACATACATTCAACAAATTTTGCTTACAAAACTTTAGCTGATCTGAGGCCACAGTAGAGATATTTTGCCCAAAGTACCACATGGCGGTTGCAAATTTTGGCACAAGGCCAGCAATTTCAAGGGAGGGCTCAGCTGGTATTTATTTTATTGACCCTGAAAGAATGGAAGGCAAAGTTGACCCCTGTGGAATTTCAAGGTACCATATAATGAATCTAAGAATCACCTGGTCACAAAGCAAACTTGTAAACCACAACCACAAGAAAGTCTCTGCATAGTAGATCGCTTAGCTAGAAATAGCAGCCAAATTTCCTTCAAACTGTATACTCTACTGCTGTAAAAATAATAACGAAACATTACATAATGTAATCCTTAATATCCAGAATCTAGATAAATATGGTGTAATCAATGCCAGTACACCTTTGATCAAGTAGCTGTATGCATGGTCTGTAGCTAAGACTTAATTCCCACAGGGAATTCCATCTAACTGCATTAAGTACTACATTGTTACAAGTAGTAAGAGAACTACATAATTAACCCCTGTACTGTAGGCACAGGGCCTGCAATTTTGGTGGGGGAAGCTCGTCGATTACATCAATTTCAGTGTTCAACTGGTACTTATTTTATCGATCCCAAAAGATGAAAAGTGAAGTCAATCTCGACGGAATTTAAACGCAGAAATGCCACTAAGCATTTTGTTCGGCGTGCTAACGATTCTGCCGGTTCGCAGCCTGATAGAGAACTGCATAATTAATGGGCAGCTTGCAGAACAGATTTATAGAACTCAGCTCTTCCAGAGTGTAGAAACGGTTTGTTGCAGGATGATTTACCATTGTTGCACAGGATATGTAGTATCTTAACTATCCGTCTTTAACACATGTAACTACATGTCTATAAAGGTGCGACTGACAAGTCATTCAAAATGCTAGAAATAACAACATCCTACTGGTTTAGAAATGGGCACATTGGATAATGATGTCAAAGTTTACTAATATAGACGAATAGATAAATAAATAAATAAATATCGATACTGCTATAGCCGGGACGGCATTTGATAAGCCTGCCTGTCTATTCTACCACGGCTGAAATGTAGCTAAACATTGCATACCTACATTAATATTTATTGTTTATATTTCCACAGGTAAATGTTGCACACGAAGCAATGCATAGCTTAAACTAAATGCACGAACACTAACACATAATCCAACTACATTTCATGTATGTAAAATATATTTTACCGTATGTGCCAACTCATACCTTTATAATTACACATCACCAGCAGACATGCATCTTTCTGCACACAGACACAACCAACAAATATGCATAACTTGAACCACCAATACTCACACACTCCCATACCAATATATGTGCTGGCATATGTTGAGATACTGATGCTATATTGCTATCTAATACACTAATATACATACTTCATGAGATATTTGAAATCTTATATCAAAACAAGAAGAAAAAAATCTGCTGTATACCCATAAATGTACATTTTTTTGTATCGCTTGTAGAATCGTACAGCATCAACTATTAGAGTACATTTCATTTTATTCTACATGATAATGGAATTCCCTTTGCATGCAAACGCCTACAAGCAACGAACTTCAGAGAAGCGTTTTTAAAAAATCGATAGCGAAACGTTTAGAACTTCAGTGTCCCAAGTGGAAACACGTCGCTGTTTACTCCTGTGATTTATTTTTACTGTGTTCCCTAAACGTAGTTTAAAGTCACCCCTTTATTCTTTTTGCATGCATTAACTTATGGCTCAAGCTCCCGTCTAACTACTACTAGTAGCATCGTAATCAACTTGTAAATCAGTACTTTACGCAGCAGATACATGATTTTATTTTATTTATTTATTACTTTTTCCTTTCCCCGTCCATTTCCCTGCTTCGAATCTCTCTCTCTCTCTCTCTCTCTCAAGTAAAAACATGGGCAACGCCCATTATTATTTGTAGTAATAGTAGCATAAGAACAAGGATCGACAGGATCAGTTCAAGTATTTGTATTATTATTATATGACGGAGACGACTCAATATTTGGTAGGACCAGTCGAATATGATGGCAATAGTGATGATAGTGTCACAACACAGTTATATTAAAAGCCAAATAAAATATGCAATAGTACAATTAAAAATATAATGAATAACAGATGGAAAATTATTACGGCCTTTCATCTTCTTCTGTTGAAAAGAATAAGAAGGCTAAACTCACTTTAAATAATCAGTCGGGGTTGACATGTTCCACTGCTTTAACTAACTGGACATATGATACTCCAGAACCGGCTTTATATTTGTTTACATGAATTTACAAACGCGTTATATTCTCAGTACAGTTCCTGTATTCTAGGCACTTTTAACAAAACTGTTTAACTTTTTAAGAAAATTACTGTAACACAACAATCAATCCGAGGAAATTTCGGCAACCTTATTGTATGTAATTACATCAAATAATTATTTCATTGCCGAACAACAATTTGTGTAGATAATATCGGTTTCTTTTGAGGTAATTTTTGTAGAAAAAAAAACAAAATCTTATAATTGATTAAATAGAATCCACCACTAACCGCCGCGTACATGATTGGCAGTTACTTTTCTTCGATGGAAATAGTCAAAAAAAAAAAAAAATCATAAAGAAACGTCTACTACGAAGCCCGATCATTTGCACCAACTCCGCGTCCAGGTATTCATGTTGACAAACATTTGCGTTTCTAGATATATCTGAACATTCGGAGTGATGATTATTATATTGTTTATATGCGAATAGCAAACCGAATTTGTGGTTTTTAATATAAATAATAGTAATGTAGGACTAAATTAAATACAATGTCGAGATAATATTAAATGCAGCGTATTGATTCAATTTTTTTTTCTCATGTTGATTATGTGAGTCACCCGTGCTTATTTTAAATCTGACGGGATTGTGTTGCGAAAATGGACAAGTGACGCGCGAAGTATAGTTTAAAGATCACGTTTTCAGTGTTTAAACTTCGAAGTTACAAAATAAAAAAATAGAAAGTATAGATAAATTAATTCAAAAAGACAAATAAACTTAGTGACAATTTGTTTTAAATGCAAAATAAATTTTTTTTAAAAGAACGAAAAAGAAAGAAATTAATCGATAAATGAATCACTTACTCAGTACATGCAAGTTCCCGGGACCATTAGTGGAGTGCAAACTACAAAAACGGACTTCTCCACTAGTTTCTGACGTTCAGAGAGAAAATAAGTGTGTGGAAGCAAGAACAAGCGGACTTGCTCCTTATTTACTCTCTGCTTTACAAGCTACTGTCAGTCTGTCTTGGAATTTTCAAACATCTGGCAAAGTGTAGCTACGTAAAAAGAAGGAAGCGGGTGAAAGAAAGAAAGAAAAATGCAAAAAGGGATAGACAAATAGAGGATGAGTAAATGTTGTCAAGCAACGTGTGGTGTAGAACACCACGCAACTGTCAGAAGAAGTTGCTGGTTTGCTAGTGCCACTTGTTGCTTAGTAGTTAGTGACCTCCCACTACCAAAATCCACAATTACTTACATATTTATTTTGACACGCCCGCAGGATCGGAACCCCCGCTGCCGACTTTTTGTTGCTTTGTTTTTTCAGTAGCAAATAATTTTTACCACATCACTGATATAATTAATAATGATTTTGATTTATTTTGACTTATCCATTATACCCAATTATATTTAGTATATTTGCTTTTCATTGCAACAGTCATTATATATATATATTTACATTGTACTGTTTTTATATTATGTTTTAAGTTTTTGCGAAATTCTTTTTATTTTTGCAGTTTGCTTTTACTGGAAATAATGTAGAAAATATGGCTGGTATTTGTTGAAATGTTACACGAGGCTAAAAATATCCATTAAATTAAATTAAAATAATAGGGAAATGTAAATATTTCGTGAATATCTATGCAGTTATCTATTTAATTTGTTTGCTATTCATTGGATATTTATCATTTGCAATTCTTCTATATAAATTAGCTATTGTCTGCATGAAATTAATTATATTTTTGAAAATGACAAATTAAGCGATTAAAAAAAAATGCCTGAGTTGCCAAGCATTTTACTTGCAGATAATCTTATAAATTAAAATGCAGGAAATTTTACAGAAAACTCTCTTCCTTTCGATGGTTTTAATTATTATACTTTATTTTCATATCAAGAGATACCCACCAAAGGCTTAAGAGCGAATGACACTCATGAGTTGGGGGTGGATGTACTTTTAACATCAGAAATAATGTTACAATATTGATGGTGTTGGTGAGTTCCATAACTAAGCGGGTTGTTGGGACATCTCTGAAAAATTTTAGTCGTCATATAGTGTATCGAGGATGAATCGCTCTCTTTCCAGGCGAAAAAAGCAATGAGGATCTAAGCTCTGTTTAATTAGCTTACCACAAGTAAAACAATACTCATGCTGACTACAACACTGTGTTTTCCCCTCTAATGGTACCATCCAACGAGGGAGCTTCTATGCATTCGTTCGACCGACTAGAAATAGTAGCCAAATCTTCTTCCTAGAACATCATTCTGTCCTACAAATGAGAACAACATTGATTCTGTAGTCCAAAATACATTGTCTCAAAAAATGGGTGGGGGTGGCGACTGATATATCTTTCAGTACAGATCTGCTAAATTAGAGTGGACATGATATTAATAAAACAACCCCTCATAACAGATATTTACAGTTAAGCGTATTGAGGCTAAACACGACGCAAGCCAGTGACAAGATTCGAACCGCTGATCCTTTCGTCGTTAGTTGAACAACCTTTCTTCTTGCCCAGCTGCTGTTTTTATTTATTTTTTTATTTTTTATTATTACAGTCTGGAGCGAGCAGTCGACAAACTTACAGCTCGTGAACTCATTTTATCCGGTCTACTGACTTTATTGAATAGGAGTAGTTGCAAGCTAAATTCTTTTTTCTTTTGCCATCTTTAGTTAGCGAACAATAAAATTCAGTATTGAACAAGAGAATAAAAGTTTAGTTTCTGTTCTAGCTTTAAAAAAAATCAATGAAACTAAGCTTTTTTTTTCTTCTTCTTCTTTAGAGTGACTGCTTCACATGTTAAAAAAATGTTGCCCCGAGTGCCACATTTTAAAAAGTAAATATTCTCGCTCAAAAATGGTTTACCTCTTAATCGCATGTTGCTGTACATGGCTCATATCAATATCTACGTTATTAAATCTGCAACAATTCTTTCGTCACAAGTGACGTTTAATTTTTTAAAAACTTTTTGATACCAAACTGCCTGAGACCGTCCCTGGTTCTATGGCGAAATCTTCCTGTTTTAAAGACATCTAAAACTCTTGCATCAAAGTTCGTGTTAATTATGTACCAAAATTCATTACTCTGAAAATTAATAGAAACAAAAGCAATGTATTTCAATGAAACTGTGGTAGTAGAAGTAATTATTTCCACAGATTTGTCTGATTATGGTTTCAGTTTATATTCGCTTCGATCCGCAAGACATAAAAGTATATGTAGTCCTGTCCATCTCCAGTTTAGCAATCCCTGGTCCACAGTTCTCAAATACAAAATAATGAAAGAAACAAGACAGCTTTATTGGAACACCAATAATATGTTCTAAGGCACAGAAAGCGGGTTAATTATAAGTATTCAGGTGATATGTTACGAATTCAGAATCGTAACTTAAAGGTCACTGAATCAGAAATGCGAATCCGGAGTCTCTGTTCAAAACTTGAACCTCAATTAGCTTTTTGTTTCGTGACAAGCTTGAGTCAGTGGCTTAATTTTATGTTGTTGACAACAAATAAGCTTTATGTGTTTCAATAGGCCTCTTTCTCTACCTAAAAATAGGTCCCCATTAAATCAATGCTAAACTAACAGTGAATTGGCAAGCTGTTTTGTATTAACAAGAGTACCAATACATCGTGGATTATGAGTAAATCCGTTAATCTATAAGTATATATATTTTTTCTTTTGGTTGCTGGACTAGAGAAAGGGACAGTGCCCATAGTCTTCGCAGACCTTCCTATACGCGTGAGATTGATGTTATTAATGTTCGGATTAAACCATTATAAGCGGACACCGTCTGGAAATATATGAGTAGGGAGGAAATTACAGAGGACTGACGTTCTGAGAAGGAATAGCTAGAAAGAATAGCAGGAATGGGTGGATTGGACACAACAAGGGTGATGAGAGGAGGAGAGGACGAGTCGGTCGAGAATGACTGAATTGAGGTGGTACGAACTGAACCAACTCCAATGTGCAGAAATCATTATAGTAGCTGCAGAAAAAGGTGAGCATAACTCTGGGTTAGAGGCTGGAGTTTGTCCGTGAGTAATTTTATACCAATCAATCGAGTAGTCCTTCTCTGGATGCTGTTTATGATATCTATGTATGCAGAGGCAAACCTCGTCCCAGAAGTGGGAGCAATACTCCATTGTGAGCCTTGTATGAACTTTGTAAAGTATTATAGGAAAGTGGGTTATACATCTTTAGATTGTATACCTGACTTCCTACTATAAAATTAAAGAATATAAACGGAACGCTGAACTCCAGACAAAACAACTTAAACAACACTTTATTCAGGTGGTAAACATACATATCTTTACTACAGAGTCTGTGTGTATGAGCATAGTTGTTGGGACGTTGTTCTGTAGTTGTGAGCGAGCTGTCTTGTGTAAGTCCGAAAGATGTAGAGACAGCTTAAACACACGTCCATGCTCAATCGCTGGCCAGCGAGAAAGAGAATGAATTGAGCGGGAAACGCTTGCTTGTTTAATTCTACGCATGCGCAGGCGTTACTACAGTATCAATAATTATTGGAGGATGAAATATTTTCAGGCCCCAAAGAGAAGGGACAGTCATTGGGTTGCAGTGTTAGTTATGCTACGAATGTGCACCCGCCAGGAGAGATTCAACGATTGGAGCCGTTCTGAGAGCACTTGTTGAATGCTACCAATGATTAAGATTATGACGACGTTCCCTTAATATGACTAACGTCTGTATTTTTGTGCTCTTAAAAGAGACAAATTTGGTATATCCCCACCAGAGAATGCTTCCGAAGTCTCTGTTCATGGAGTCAGTGGGTGTTCAGTGCGTGTTGTCAGGAATTCGAGAAGATAATGCCTGTTTGGGAGAAATGAAGGATAGTGCCATCTTCGTAAGACTAAATGTTGTTGTTGTGACAGCAAGTAAGTCATTGATGTTCAGGCGGAAAAGGGTAGGAGGTAAAAGTTAATAGAATGCAGGGCATAAAGTGTTCCATCAGCACAAACGGCGGTAGGACGATCTAACTGAAAGTTAATGATGTAAGAGTTAAGAAGTGGATGGAGCCCATGGGCAGAAGGTTTCGATCGGAGATTTACACGTCAAATACAGTCGAAAGCTTTGCTGGGTCAAAGATGACACCATTACACACACCAGATTCTTCTAAGAACCACTGGTAGGTGACAGAGAAAAGTAAGAGTCAGTGAATTTTTTTGTAGTTTGGCATGAGATTGCACCGATTAGTTTCATTGATATTACCACTCATCAGACTTCACTCACCTTTCCTTCCCAAGGTGTCAAACGATAACAACGTAAAGGTACTTATTAAAATGTAAAATAAGTTGTGAATAACTCTAATTTCGCAACTTGACATACGGATTTAATGAGCCAATGAGAGAGTATCTTCGCTATTGTTCGCCTGTTAGAAATAGCAGCCAATTTCTGTCAAATAGACCATACTGCCTAAGGACAAGAATTAACACAAATAACTCATTAAGCAATGTAGTCTGTAGGAAATTAAAAAGATGTTCATATAGATTACAACAGCAACAGATAGTATAAAATCTTTCATTTTATTTCCTACGACTGTCAGAAAATATACCTCTTCAGATCATATTGGTAGAATAATGAAACGAATACAACAGAAATTACATAGTATGTTGTTCTAAATACAGATTTGCGATAAGACAGAATTTAAATGTAGTAAATTTTAACAGATTTAAATTTACCAAAAATAAATATTCAATTCTCATATACAGGTTTAGGGGACTGAAAAGTTCCTGGCTTTGGATAAAGGAAAATACAGGAGGATCAGTTAATTATGGTTTTATTCAACATATTCCCCTCTCAAATTCACACACCTATTGCAGCAGTCCTTCAATTTTTCTAAGCCCTGTAAAAGAACTCGAAAGGTTGTACCTCCAGCCAGGTCCTTCGCGATGCCCTTAAAGCTAGGAACTTTTCAGCACACCTGGTCATTCCAAGATGTAACTGTACGTGGACTGTTGGCAATTTTTTCTCCTCTTTCTTCCTTTTCTTCGCGGAAGCTTTCACCTCTCCTATTTGGTCTGATCCATGGTTCACTTCCTGTGCCCGCGACGCTTTTTCAGCAAAGAAGAGGTGGAAGTTTTTACAGTGAAGGAGTTCTTCGCCTAGAATGACAAGAACTGGTTTCAGCGTGGAAGCAAAGAACTGGCAGAAAGGTGGTTTCGGCGGTGCAGAACGATGGCTTCTATTTTGAATGCTAGACTGCTTTTGTTGTAACTTAGCGTATAAAACAAATAACTTACCAAAATATTGCAAAACTTTTGACTCAACACAATGCATCTGCACGTCACATGCCCTCTCGTTTCACTAGCGACACCAGTTCAACATTTACACCAGCAATGGAATGTGACATAGGTAATGCTAAGTCGTAATATAACACTCACAGACAGATTATTTTAATACTAGCGAGATAGTGTTCGAGAAATTGGTGTCAATAATGTCTTTTATATTATAATCACTAGACTATCTCCCTTACAAATAATATCATCCCCAATTAATACTAATTTTTCTCTTTCTATTTGACTCTGTCTTTCTAAAAGTTACAAGCACAGAATGTTTTCACTTTCCTAACTATTATTCGTACTGCTGATGTTTCAGAATTATTTGATATTTGAACTATTCTCAATACTTACAACTGCGTATGGTCCGCAGATATGTCGCGATTTTTTTTTTTTTTTTCAAAAGAGTCATAGAATGTCGAAATATTTTGAAAATTTCAATGCCTTAAAATTCAGTGCACCAGCTTGTAACGACCATGCGACCAGGAGATGGTGACGCGGAATGGCTCATTG
>NC_068984.1:25060184-25063670 GCF_001194135.2 Octopus bimaculoides
CGACGTGATATCCAACATGCAGCCCAACGTTCACACGGACGTTTACTAAATGGTGACGCAGTGCCAGCTTCATGACCAACCGCTCTTTCTCCTTTTCGCAACAGTTATTTCCTCCTTTATCGTCTACTTTGTCTTACACAAAATGGCTGGTGGGGGCTCTGTGGCGTACTTCTCTCTCTCTCTCTCTCTGTTATATATACACGGATGCGGACGTAGCGGATAACAGCTAGCCTTCGACCGCATCTTTTGGATCCAGTTGTGTCCAGCACTCTGGTTGGTTGGAATTGGCGCATTTTGTCTCCTGCTCTATTTTGCGCCAAGGTGCAACCCAGCCAATCGCAGCCTTCAAATAAGGTCGCGTGAGACAGCCTTTTCTAAACCTCTGGTAAGCCGAGAGTATAGTATAAATAGTTAGCTTTTCACTGTCCCGCTTGTCCGCCTGCTTCAGATCTGAGGTTTAGCCGCCGGCCACAGCCAGTTCCAGCGACGACGACGACAACAGCAGCCTCATGGAGAACACCAACACTTCGTTCAACAGCATTCAGGATCTTCGTCGCCACCTCCAGCTTCTTAGCGTCTACACCAAATTCTCTTCGTACACACCAACCAACAGCACCCGCACAGGTTCTATCACCTCACTGTTTGTGAATTACTTCACCATGGTTAACAGCGAATACAACATGCGAGACCTGTTTTTTAAGCTCATGTGTAGTCTTTGCAGCATGTGTCTATATTTTAAAACAATGTTAATACTCGATTTTTATGCAACAGAAAGGAGACGAGCTGACAGAATCGGTACCGCACCGGACAAAATGCTTAGCGGCATTTCTTCCGGCTCTTTACATTCTGAGTTCAAATACCGCCGAGGTCGACTTTGCCTTTCATCTTTTCAGGGTCAATAAGATGAGTACCAGCTGAGCACTGGGATAGATGTATTCAACTTCCCTCCCCTCAAAAATTCTGGCCACGTGCCAAAATTTGAAAGAGTTTTTATGCAACAGAACTTTTAGAAAGTTGTTGGTGTGCCGCAACACTTTTAATTCTTCATTCAGTTGGCGTGGATCGAAAACGGTTGAAAATCGCTGCTCTATTTAATAATTCGTTTGATAGGTCTCCGCTACAATAAGGCTAAGTTTCTAGTGCGGATCACTAACAAGGATGAAACATGCCGAATTTGTCTCTTGTATTTGCCGAGAAAGAAATGTTACCAATTAATGTTATTTTTCTTTCACCGTATATTTGCTTATACTTTAGATTTTGTATGTTCTAAACCAAAAGCTCGGATCTAGGGTTCTCACAAACGTTAGGGTGACAGACAGCATTTCAGAAAATGTGAAAAAGTCAGAAAATTTGTACTTTATTAAAATCACCTTTTAGAAAAATTATATATATATCATTTATTCTTTTAAGCACACTAAAAACCACATCTGTTGATTTAAGAGATTACGACCAAAATCTTGTTTCACTTATAATGACACGCTTGCATAAGTTTGGATTCAGCTCTTGTCAGACACATCTGCAGATTGTTATCATTGATAAAGCCATGAATGAGCAGCAGAAACAAAGAAGTTATTGAATTTTATATTCACAATTGTGACTGATTTCGCTGTTCACAGCTTTAAATGTTGAATTTGCATTTGCATTTTATGCACCGAGTAAAAAGTTAATGCTTTTAATTCAATTTGTTCTGCATATGATTTAGCACTGTATGTGATTCAGAGTAGTCTATCTGATTCAGTTGGGAATGGCCAATAGGTGCAGTCATGGCTGTATGGTTAAGAGCATGTTTTGTGACCACGTGGTTTTGAGTTCAGTCCCATCGTGCGCAATTGTCTTCTAGTATAGTCTCGGGTTGATCAATGCTTTGTGAGTGAATTTGGTTCATGGAAACTGTGTAGAAGCTCGTATGTGCGCGCGATTTTTTGCGTCTGAGTTTGTCCCTATTAACACTTGACAACCGGTGCTGGTTTGTTTACGTCCCCATAAATCAAGGGTTTGGCAAAAGAGACCGGTAGAATAACTACCAAATTAAAAACTAGTACTCGGGTCGACATGCTCGATTAAAACCATTCAAGGCGGTGCCCCAGCATGGCCGCAGTTCAAAGACCGAAAGAAGCAAAAGATTGTATGTATGTATGTATTAGTCGTTAGGGAATCACCTTCTTCAAATGTGACATTATTTTTGTAGGGTTGCGAAAATTAATCAAACATTTACTAGAGCTGCAGGACACATGAAAGGTTAGAGAACCACTCACTAAGCAATAAAGATATAAATCATATACAACTGTAATTGAAATAGCATCATTTCAAGCATTTCATAATTTATCTTGTAGATGGCGTTTTAGAAGTATTTAAATTTTTAAACAATGAACCTTTCACGGCTTTATTACAATATATTTGATATTGATCTGATCATGTGGCTTTATTAGTCCGTGGAGTAAAAAAACATAAGAGTCATTTCCCGAGAGAGTGGACACTATATGTATTTTATTACTATCTCCGCCTTAGTGAAGGCGGAGGCATTGTTTTCAGTCGTGTTTGTTTGTTTGTCCGTGGAAAAGAGATCTCAAGAACCGCTGGATGGATTCGGTTGAAACTTTCAAGGATGTTTGGCTTCGTGACTGGCACGAACTGATTAGATTTTGGGATCGATCTGGTACCGGACAAGGATTTTGGGTTATTTTTTCCTGTTTTTTACATAATTTTTGAGGGCGGTCAGGTTCGTTTTTAAAATTCTCGTTTGTGTGAGTTTACATCAGATATTCTCATTTTTAAAATAATCTCTGGCTAATCGTTGAAAGAATGTTGGTGTTGCCTTGGCGGAAGTTTGCGCTCTCTGAGTGCTCTTGTTAAATCTTTTTTTCTTTTTGCAACTAAACGTAGAGTGAGTTACTTTAATGATTTTTTTTTGTTTTTGATTTACTAGAAAACATCTTTTATTGCCAACAGAGATAATAATTACATATATAACGTATTTATTTCTTTTAGACGAACAAATCGATCCCAGAACTTATTCTTTGTATGCCTAGTATATACATATATATATATATATATATATGTGTGTGTGTGTAGTAACGCCGTGCGCATGCGTGGAATTCAACAACCAAGCTTTCCCGCTTCATTCTGCCTCTTTCTTGCTGGCCAGCGATTGAGCAAGGACGTGTTTAGCTGTCTCTCTCCATCTTTCGAACTTACGCTAGACAGCTCGCTCACATCTACATACCAACGTCCCAACAACCATGCTCACACACACAGAAGACGTCTCAACAAACAAGAGCTAAAGATGTATATATTCCACCTTGAATAAATGTTGTTTGTGTTGATAGTCTGGAGTTCAGCGTTCCGTTCATTCTGATTTTATATAGGAAAGTCAGGTATACATCTAATGATGTATAACCCACTTTCCTATAAAGTGGTGACCCTCCGACGAGATTCGAACACGCAGCCCGCTGAGCTACAATAACCCACTTTCCATTATACTGGTGA
>NC_068984.1:25064089-25064917 GCF_001194135.2 Octopus bimaculoides
TATCTCTTGTTATTCATTTTATACGGTTGTGTTTATCATCTTCTATCGTCTCCCTTACTGGCCATATGTTATCGTAGTATAACATATCATGTATATCATCTTTGATATATTATTTTGTGTTCGACCGTGTGACACGTTTAAATAAAAAGAGTCCTCTGTTTTTCCATTCGTCACCATTTCTCCTTGTCGTCACTATAAAACTGGATATCATTACCAACGTCAATACCATTACCACAACACATACAGAACAGCTATATTACAGTTCCTGCGCCGACGTCTTCACCATCAACGTACTGTCTACCACAATGTCGTGCGCCAACAACCCCACCACCAGGGACACACCACATAAACACACTCGGTTTTATCTTCACTGTAGAGTGGAATTTATCCACTCACGCACAACAGTCAGAGCTAGCCGACTTGGATATTTAATACCAGGTAACAGGTCTCAACTAGCATCCGACGCTCAACTATAGCTCTGCTCACTGACCACAACTTCCTGCGTATTAACATTCCAAATTTCCTTGTGTAACTTTTATAGAATATTCCGTATCAGGTAACCGGTCACAACTAGCATCCGACGCTCAACTATAGCTCTGCCAACTGACCACGACTTCCTGAGTACAGACATTTTAAATCAACTTGTGTAACTCTTATACGAACTGGATTTTTTGTCTCTACAGACACTTCTAATATGTTCTGTGTTTTTTCTCACACACACACTTGTGCACTCATACATTTTCTTTCCTTTCAGTAAAAACAAGCACTCAGACTTTCACATTCCGTGATTCCAGTTCCTGGACAGTAGTCATCACGATTTGTTTTCTC
>NC_068984.1:25065596-25067572 GCF_001194135.2 Octopus bimaculoides
TATATATATATATATATATATATATATATATATATACACATACACGTAGTAGATCTTGCAGGCATGAAGTGGATTCGATCCACCATAGCTAAATTTCAAGTAACAGTTCAACAGAACTTTTCTCACGGTGGAACAATAGTTTTTATGTGACAGCAGTTTTACATTTGCCAGATTGCCTTAGATAGGCCGAAATAATGTCTTCACCACTTGACCCTTTCTAACCTCTCCTAGACCACCAAAAGCTAGAATTAAGATAACAAGACCACCAACTAAATCTATTGTTCTCAACGATATGTCTATCCTTCTGGATAGTTATAAAAGCAAGACCCCTAAGCAAAAATCAGTGAGTCGACTCGTGAAAACTCAATCAGTTAATGAATGACAACTCGAGTCAGAAACAGCTACCATCATTTAGGAAGCGGAATGCTAGAATCATGATCACAAGCAATGCAAGACAATAGTCAGAGGGAGAAATGAAATTTACTGTCAGCAACTATGATATATCTTCTCACGACCCTACAACTTTCACTAGCTCTAGTTCTGTTCTCTTACAACATCATTTTATCGCTATCTGTGGATTACTACTAAGAATTCGTGTATACAAAACTATACAAGGAAAATCTACGACATCTAACTTTACTTCGCATGTTCTACGATTTTATCATCTGCCCGTCGAGGTAAGGTATTGTATAATGTAACAGTAAAAATAAATATTTTCTTCACATCTTCAATCACTGTTCTTTCATCTTTACATAATGGCAATGAACGGAGAACCAATCCTTACAAACAGATTACATCCATACTGCTGTGTATCAGCTATCTTTTATCATATTATTGTTTACTAATTAATTTCATCCGTTATATATATAGTAATAATATTAGGGAATAAAAACTTATTCCAGCCTTACAGGCAAAAATCGGTATAATATTACACCGGGTTTCGTAATATATAATATATATATGTATATAACTAATTTAGAGACGAACCACCACTCTACAACTCAGTCAACCAAGAACCCGTCCAAAACCATGCTGTGGGGCATATACCATATCAATATTTATCTAAGATTTTAATCTAAAATTTTTATAATTTTAATAATATATAATATATCATATAAAGAAACATTCATCATAAAAATATGAATTCAAAATTCAAAATTATAAATAGGACAGTAAAAATTAATACAATAAAATAAAGTGTGAAAGTATAAATGCATAAAAGTCAGTGCTAGTACATATATATATATATATATAAGACGGGCATCTTCCAGTTTCCATCTACCAACTTCATTCACAAGGCTTTGGTCGGCACGAGGCTACAATAGAAGACATTTGTCCAAGGTGTCACGCAGTGGGACTGAACCTGGAACCATGTGGTTTGGAAGCAAGCTTCTTACCACACAGCCACTCCTGCGCCTATGTGATACATATATAATACATAACCACATTAAAATACAAATTCAAAACTGAAGAAAACACAAAATGAGCGAAGAAAGAAAAAGAGCAGGAAAGGTTATTGTTTGAGTAGGTTGTTTCACTTGTGGTTGACTTTTAATGGAATTTGCTTTGACGGAAACTATGCGGAAGACTGTGTGTGTGTATGCGTGCGCCTGAGTGTACGTGTATGTATGCATATATCATTATTTAAACATAAAACAGAGAATCAAAGCTGTATCCATTTACATCAAACAGTAACATAACCATTTGGTAAAAGAAAAAGTTAGGGTTAGGGTTAAAATAACTTTGACAGCTGCTCATTTTGCGCCATTATTATGTTTTGACAATCTTTATTTTTTGTTAGAAAGCTGACACATCTATTTTTTTATTCCAACTCATTTTGCGTTTTATAAAGTATTTATGAATCGTTTTTTTGCTATTTTTGTTTAGAGATGGATAAGTTGGAAATTCGTACAGTTTTAAAATATAAGTTCTTTCTTGGAAATACAGCATCACAGACAGCTCAGAATATTAATGGA
>NC_068984.1:25067582-25068341 GCF_001194135.2 Octopus bimaculoides
AAGTTGGATAAATGGGTTCCACATGAACTCAATGAAAATCAGAAACAGCAGCGTTCGGAAGCCTGCACTATGCTACTTTCTCGTCGCAAAAATAAATTATTTTTTAATCGAATTGTAACACGTGATGAGAAATGGATCCAGTACAACAACGGTAAACGTCCAGCACAATGGTTGGACAAAGACGAACCATCAAAACACAGTTCAAAATGCAAAATTCATCAAAAGAAGCTGATGATGTGTGTTTGGTGGTCTGGCACAGGTGTGATCCATTATGATTTCATTAAACCTGGCTCATCAATCACGGCCGAAGAATACTACAGCCAACTAGACCAAATGATGCAGAAATTTACAAACAAAAACAGCCTAGATTAGGCAATAGACAACGCCAGACCACACATCACAAAAATGACATTGGCGTAACTACAGGAGTTAGAGTTGGAAGTTCTCCATCATCCACCATACTCACCTGATCTTGTCCCCACTGACTACCACTTCTAGAATTTGGATAACTTTTTGATAGAAAAAAAGTTTAATTCCGACGATGCTGTAAAACAGGCCTTCCAAGATTTTATTGACTCTAGATTGCCAGGCTTTTACAGTTCCGAGCTGCACAAGCTACCGCTGAAATAGTAAATGTATATTGACAGTATGGGTGTATATTTTGATGAATAAAACTATTCCTCGTATTTATAAACCATTAGCAAACTTTTTTTCTTTTCTACAAATTTAATACTTGACGACCTAATAACTCTTTATTTA
>NC_068984.1:25069003-25071851 GCF_001194135.2 Octopus bimaculoides
AAGTCGTGGTGGAATTTGAACTCAAAACACAAAGAACCGGAAGGAATACTGTAAAGTATCTCCTATGGTTCCACAATCCACTACCCTCGTCAGTGACGTAACTAATAGGGAAGCAAGGGGAGCGACCGCTTCCCCGAATACATTTTTCAAAATTGGTGGCGTTTGCAGCAACTCTTTTTATTTCTTTAGTTCACTTGTGAGATAAAAGTCGATTTAAAAATAAAAAAAAAAATTTTTTGTTACTCGCATAGCCTTGGACGAACTTTCTGAAGTTATTACTTTATTTGACCAACCTCTTGTGTTTTTGAACTGTCTGCCCATTCTCCTGTTATGTATTGGTAGCCGCTGAAATCTGAAGAACCAAAACAAACATTGATGTCATAGTTACACCTATATCAGTAGTTGTAAGTTCCATACATAATGACATTGTTACTGAAACATGGAATGGATCTTTCTGATTTGGCGGACACCATTTGTTTTCTAACGAAACACTTTCAAACTTGGGATACTGGTAGAATGTGTCATATAAAACATCTTTTTCTCTTAGCCTTGTTAAGAAAAGTTTCTATATTCCAATCCACCACCATCCTTCCAGTAATACACAGCTGTTTAAATGAGTCGATACCGTTTGTTGGGCTTAACCCCCGCACCACCACCACCAACTCACCTCCACCCAAAATTCAATTCCTTGTCTCACCTTCACTAATTTCGTAGGTAAAATAGTTACTTTGTCTAATCGAGAAATGCAGGAGCTACCTAAACATATTGCACGTACTTCTCATGATGATGACAAAAGTTATCGCTTTATACGGAACCCTTCTGAACCTGTAGCAAGTATCTTAGAGTCACAAGCGTTTTGTCCATTAAACTGTATACTTTGCCTGAGTGGGGTAACGAGGATTGAATTAACCTACGTCTATGGGCAAGTTCTAAATTATATCAAATATAAAACACTATAATACCCTATATGTCGGCCTAACGAGGTCACCAACACGTTGTTTTGGTGACTGACGTTTTGGTAACTGAGTTCGCGAAAGCCTTCGTAATGTTCGTATTAATAACCGAGCAATCTCCAAACTCATTAACAGACACTGGCCAACCCATCAATCATCGCTATTGTGCGTGGAGTTTCTTACATTACAGCTCAGCTTTCACCCAGAAGCACAAAAAATAATTTAGAAAGAATCAAGTCTGGAGTATGGGGTGACATACTCCTTGTTAGATATAGATACGGTCACGCGCGTGCAAACGCACGATATATATATATATATATATATATATATATATAACTACACACACATCGTCATATAATGACCTCTCCTATCATTCCATTTCCTCAGAGATTATGAATTCTTTACGTATATTTCCTCCTACGAGCTTTTATTAATTTTTTGTCTGACCACTCCTACCATCTCATTTTTTTCCTCTTCCTCTTCCTCTCAATAATAATTATGTGCGCAGTCATGTTACTAGATAGACAGACGGACGGACGGACAGACAGACAGATAAACAGGCAGACAGACAGATTCTTTTACTTGTTTCACTCACTAGATTGCAGCCGTGCTAGGGCACCGCCTTGAACAATATTTTTTAGTTGAGTGCTTATTTTGGTAAATTTTGGTATTAACACCCACACGATTTTAACTAAGAAAAAGATTACCGAAGACTACCAAGAATGTGTGTGTGTGTGTGTTCGTCTTAACGCAAAGGAAAAGGGCTATACTAGCCCAGTCTTGGAGCTCCAGGTCGAAGCACAACCATTTCATCTCCAAGTGACTTCTGGTAGTCTTCCGTAATTTTTTTTTTTCTTAGTGAAAATCGTGCGGGTGTTAATATCAAAATTTACCAAAACGACTGATAGAATAAGTGTCAGGTTTAAGAATTAAAATATTTCAATCCACTGATTGAAACACAAGAAAAAAATCCTTATAGGGCTCAGTGAATAGGTGTTAGATTCCTGTGAAAGAAATCACTCGTTGATTATTATTCTTGGTCATAAAAGATCAAGAAATAGACTCAGTGAAATATCCATTATTACAAATACAGGCAACACCTGCGTTACGACTCGACTACATCAGGTTACAGAATATCGTGCTTATGGAAACTTCGTGATATGGTTTGTAATTTCACTCCCACGGAAATTTTAACTATTTAAAAACCACATTTTCTTAGCTAAAAACCACTGGTATTTTTTTTTTTTTGTTATCTCACTCCACTTTAAAAAAAATTGGATTATCGCCCTCAACTAAAAAAATTGTTCAGCCCTCAATAAAACAAAAAAAAAAAAACTGAAAAAATTAATAAACATGAAAAGCGAAAAGATTAAATGTCTTATTGAATCTGATAATATGTTTTATAAAAAATCGTATAAAACTGAAAAAATAAATAAACCTAAAAACTAAAAAATTAAACATCTAATTGAATCTAATAACATTTTTATAACAAATCATACCATGTCTATTGAGGAGGCCAAAGTCAACAATGTGTTGAAGTATTGAATCTATAGGAAAGTGGGTTATACATCATTAGATGTATACCTGACTTTCCTATATAAAATTAAGAATTAACGGAATGCTGAACTCCAGACTATCAACATAACAATATTTATTTAAGGTGTTAATATATACATCTTTAGCTCTTGTTTGTTGTTACAGCTTCTGTGTGTGTGAGCATGGTTGTTGGGACGTTGGTATGTAGATGTAAGCGAGCTGTCGAGCGTAAGTTCGAAAGATGGAGAGAGACAGCTAAACACGTCCTTGCTCAATCGCTAGCCAGCAAGAAAGAGACAGAATGAAGCCGGAAAGCTTGGTTGTTGAATTCCACGCATGCGTGAGACTATGCATGCGCA
>NC_068984.1:25073931-25080523 GCF_001194135.2 Octopus bimaculoides
AATTCCACGCATGCGTGAGACTACGCATGCGCACGGCGTTACTACAAATCAAAAGGATCTAACCCTTTTAATCCAATCTCTTGTTGCTATATAAACTCATTTTTTAATGGCGATTTTTTAATGGGGTTGAGAGAACTAAAAAGTACCAAACCACTTACCGGAGTTTCAGCTCCATTCAAATTACAGTTAACAATATAAAAAAAATTATAACCACATACACACATAATAATCCTTTCTACTGAAGGAACAAGGCCTCAAATTTGTGGGGAGTTTAACATCATCAAAACAAATTTGCCAATCATGAAACAAAGTGAAAAATTTTTAAACATAATAATTAATCAAACACTTATCTTAAGCAAAAGGCCACAACATAACCTAAAGAAACTATTAACAAAGGCAAAATTCAACATGAACAAACAGTATAAATCATTCACAGAATTCAAGTGTAATGATAGCAGATGTGGAACATGTTAATACATGCATACTGGTAGATGCAATAAAACAAAAATGGACAGATTTTCACAAATGCAGATATGAACTTCAAAAGCAGAAATTTGATCTACTGCATTAAATGCCCAAATTGCTAGGAATTATATATAGATGAGACAGGTAATGCATTATCGGAACACTCACAAGTCCATAGACAACAAATTCAGAACACCAATGTTCACCAAATTCCATTGAGTGAACATATAGAGACATGTGTTCAGAAAATGTTTCTAATTATTCCTTTCCACAAACTACATGACACAAGTGAGGTTGGAAAAAAGATAAAAGAAAAATGGTTTATTAAAATGTTCAAACCTTTTCTGAACAGAAATAACAGCAATAATATAACAACCATTTAATGATGTGGATTAAAAAATATCTCTAGCATATAAATATAAACAAATTACAGAATATTGGTACGCCTGGCAAACCTTAATGTTTAAGTTGCATGTGGATTGGTTAAAATTGTATTCTAAAAATTCAGCTTGCTGGAGTGTTCTAAGAGGTATTAAAGTTGTCAAGAACTCAACTATCAGTTAAACACATTTGAAATCTCATGATTACTCTATGTATGAAAGTGCTAATTTAACTTTATGAGCATTACAAAATACTTTGTTTATTGTTAAAATACAATAACAAAAAACGTGGAAACCAGATCAGGCTTTAACTTTATTCAACTGATAAATTATTTTATACACATTCACACAAATTCGAAACAAAAAATATAAATATGTATATATATATGTATATATATATCCATCACTCGCAACCATTATTTCCTTGGATCCAACCACCCCTTCACAAGGTTAACATATCCTCTAATTAAATATATTATATATATAAATATATGATATATATATGCATATACATATGCATATACATACATATATATATATATATATATATATATATATATATATATATATATATATGTCCAACCCATGCTAGCATGGAAAGCGGACGTTAAATGATGATGATGATGATATATATATATATATATATATATATATCCATCACTCACAACAATGTCTCAGCATTATTGTAGGTGAGTAACACGAATTTAAAAGAGAAAAATTCTAGATTGACATCTTGAAAATTGGATGACTATGAAGACAAGAAAAGAACTGTCTAGCATTAATTCTGTAGCTTGGAATATGTTCCAGGAATAAAAAATAAATATCAAGAAAATATTCCAAATCATCTGAAACAAAATAAGATTTCTTTCCATAAATAGCTGAAAGGAAGTAAAAGATGATTATATGTTACCAGACCTAAATTTACACAACCTACAATATGAAATCCAACAATTAACATAAAAATGATATTGAAGAATAAAATCAAAAACATGCATTTTTTTTTTCTTTTTTCGAAGTAATAAATGTGATCCTTA
This sequence comes from Octopus bimaculoides, assembly GCF_001194135.2. Taxonomy (NCBI): domain Eukaryota; kingdom Metazoa; phylum Mollusca; class Cephalopoda; order Octopoda; family Octopodidae; genus Octopus; species Octopus bimaculoides. The sequence goes on from NC_068984.1 coordinate 25,075,811, forward strand.
TACAGGTGCACAAATTCCGCAGGGCTCAAATGCAATTTGATATTGATGAAAAAATATATATAATAAAAATAAAAACTTAATTGAGCAGTTGCCTGAATACTTAAAAAACAAAATTAACATCTTTGAATTATCAAAATTCATTAAATTATCAATCGAGCCACTGAGGGAACAGGTACGTGTTCATTCGATTTGCTAGAAATAACAACTATGAGGGGGTTCTGAAAAGTTCCTGGCTTTGGCTAAAAGAAAATACAGGAGGATCAGTTAATTATGATTTTATCCAGCATATTCCCCTCTCAGATTCACACACTTATTGCAGCAGTCCTTCAGTTTTTCTAAGCCCTGTAAAAGAACTTGAAAGGTTAGGCCTCCAGACAGACCTTTGAGCCAGGAACATTTTAGCACCCTTAGAGCCAGGAACATTTTAGCACCCTTAGAGCCAGGAACATTTTAGCACCCTTAGAGCCAGGAACATTTTAGCCCCACCTTCATATATCTCTCTTGGGATCACACTCACTCCACCATCACAAAATAAGGAAGACGTGACACAAAATTAAATATTATCAATGATGAATGTAGTTGTGATGTTAGAAGTGACTATACCAACTATATAACTAAAATAGGGGTTGTTGTTGAGATTTGGGGAGAACAGAATTAAATGATGACCGGCAAGAAGTTGGTTAGATACGAAATATGCGATTAGTTTTTAGCCTGTGTAAATAACCTCACATAAAATAAATTAAATGATACAAAGAAAAAAACAAAAACAATGAAAGCAAATCTTCCCAACAGAATATAACAGTTTAATTCATTTGAGTAAGGACTAAGTTTACAGAAACTTCAGTCCAAACTGTTTGATGGTAATACAAAGTTCACATTTTACAACAAAACACTTAATGCATGTCAGAACGAACTGTGTGTGTGTGCACGCGCATGTGTGTGTGTGTGAGAGAGAGAGAGAGATTATTTCTGGCTCTCAACACAAATTATGTTCCTATTTATAAGTGAAAATATTTGTTTCAACATTTTCTTTACAAGTAGGGTGACCTGTTGGTGTTGTAGGGATGAAATTTCATCACATTATAGATTTTAACTCTGTTAAAAGAATTACATATAAGGTCACTCTGTTTCCAAATTTGACAATCTCTTCTCATATTCACTTAGAGTATTGTTCCCTCTCCCACATTCCAAAGTTAGAGATATACAGTAGTCTCCCCACCCCGGTATTCGAGGGGCTTACATTACTAGAGCACCCACGAATAGTGAAAAACCACAAATATTGGACGTTGTCCATAAAAATAATGCCTGTAAATATCAAAATATTATATATATGTATATTTATATATATATATATATATATATAACATTTAATAATAAGCTAATAAAAATTAAAGTAAAATGTACTGTTAGCTACCAACAATGAATGACATTGATTTGAGACGACAATGATGAAGATAATGACGGTAATGACTACACAGCAAAGAAAATTTAAAGCTCTTCAGGTGTTTTAGAAGATATTGTATCTTCATGCAAGGCTTTCTTGGTGGGCTTGAGGAACATTGTGATGGGAAGTTGCTGTTGTTGTTTCTTCATGGTGGTGAGGAGAGTTTTATATGTCTGTATGGCAGCATCGATGGCATTTTTTAAATTGGAGAGACTGAACCATATAGGGATCCCATGCTTCTGCCTTCCCTTGCAATTTCTTTGCTGTCCTTAAAAGGTCGGACAGATGTTCAATTGCTAGGCCCACCTCATCCTCCTTTTCCTCTAAATCTGGCACTTCCTCCTGCTCTTCACTGGCAGATTTTGTTAATTCCAACAAATCTTTGTCTGTCAGGGATTCAGAGTGGGCATCAATGAGGTCATTGATCTCACCTTGTGTGATGTCGTCAAAACCTTTGCCACCAAATACCTTTGCTAGTTTCACCGCATTGTTGACAGCCTTGTGCTGAATATTTTCAGGTGAGAAGCCCTCATAGTCCTGGACACACTCTAGCCACACCTTCTAGCATGTGATGAGGGTTTTTTTTTTTCATGTCTTTAAGAGCAGCGTGGACTGACAGGCATGTCAGTCATCACCTGAATGCTTACATAAGAGTGGATTCTGTTAAATGCTCAGAAAAAAACAGTTAAAAGTCTTAAACTAAATAAGATATTAAGTTTAACACCCCAAAATAGATACAATCCATTTAACATGATCCCATACAATTTCCATCTATAATTCGCTCATGGTCAACTGAAGGTTATGGTTAAGAATATAAAAGATGCAAACCCAATGTCCTACATAGGGGGATTGAACCAGAAACTGCATGAATGAAAAAGGAACCTCTTAATTATAGGGGTTTGAATTCACTTTTATTCTCTTCATCTTCATCTATCAGGTTATTCAAAGCTGATTACTCAAAGGACCTTGTTTTGATAATTTAACCTCATTGCAAAATCTATTTCAGATGTAGTGGAATTTACAATTTAAAAAGTGAATCTTCATGGAAAGTCCTTAAAATGAACAAGTACAAAGTGTATTTGACAGCAGTAGAAGGCACAAAAACTTAATACTAATGCTGTAAGAGGGTAGCAAGAATTTTAAATATTGTTTTGTTAATTCAGGACTGTTCGGATATCTCCTTAGCAAGATGTTGTTTTTAGTTATGCTGTTTTTTTCTTCACTCCAGTGGTATTTTGAATAATGGAATTGATATAGTATTGTGACTCGTGTTCAAAGGTAGTGAAACCTTTTAGAAATAAAGTGTTAACAATAAAGTGTTTCTGTCACCTTGCAAGATTTAGCTCTAGAAGGCAGTATAAAATATGCTAGGAGATAATAACCAACAAGTAGTGGATGCAGAAAATTTAAAGTGATTAAAAAAGAGTAAATCGTGTATGCCTCATTGCATGTACAGAAAAGGTTGAGCACATGGGAGTTAATGAAGTGTTTCGCTATTAAATGTGTTTAATGACATATTTATGTGTGATTATTACTGTGAAATTGATGTGCAATGCACGGGTAGCATATATTAAAGAAAATTTGCTGTGAGTTGGTAGTGAAATGTACTCATAATAGAGTTAGACCAGATAACACTTAAGAAGAAATTATATGAAATTTGATGAAATAACAGAGGAGTGAGATAAATAGAGAGAGAACGAAGTCATTAAAATGACGATGACAGTGATTGTGGTTGCAATTATTGAATGGTCATTATTGATTCTAGAAACAATAAATAATTCCTTTCTAGGATAAATTATTATCAATGATTTACGATATTTCACATTATTCAACAATACTGTATTGGGTTTCAGAAAGTTTTCTGGTAAGAAAATTGGAAGGTTTCTGTTGATTTTTAATATGACTATAAAAAAATTTTAAATTAAAAAAACAAAGACCCTTAGAATATTGTGGATGCCATAAACAATTATTTCTATCATATTATTTTACATGCCGGTGGCACATAAAAAGCACCATTTGAGCATGGTCAATGCTAGTGCCGCCTAACTGGCTCCCATGCTGATGGCACATAAAAAGCACCATTCAAGTGTGGTCAATGCCAGAGCCACTTGACTGGTCCCCGAACCGGTGGCACATAAAAAGTACCCACTACACTCTCTGAGTGGTTAGCATTAGGAAGGGCATCCAGCTGTAGAAACCTTGCCAGATCAGATTGGAGCCTGGTGCAGCCACTGGCTTTCCAAACCTCAGTTAAACTGTCCAACCCATAACAACATGGAAAATGGATGTTAAACGATGATGATGATGATGTTATCATAAAAGTTTGCCATAGGAATCAGATGTCCATCAACATGGCATACAACCATAATACATATCTTTTGAATTACATTTCAGCTTGTTTCATGCTATTGCTCTACTCAAACAGGACACCTACACCTTCTGTTTCTAATTTACTTTTTGGTTTATTTTATTGGCTTTGGTCATTCAGCTGTAGTCTTGCCTTCAAGATTATATCAATTCCCAAGTATTTATTTTTATCAACTGGTATTATTTTTATTGACCCCCAGAAGGATGAACGGCAAAGTAGACATGGGCAGGACTTAACCTCCAAATGTAAAAAAAACATGTAAGCAAAGACCACAAGATATGCTGTTGTCAGTCACTCTACTGATTCTGCCATCCACCTTACATAACAACCAGTCAGTTAAATAATGTAGATATAACTGATAATGATCTAGAAAACAATGTCCTAGCATAGCCACAAGGTAATATATGAAACCAGTAAAACCTAAAAGAATAGATTTTTTTTTTTCAGCAATGAGCAAGATTTGATTTCTTTTGTAAGTGTATTTTAAACTGTCAGAAGCACTTTATTTTCATGCTCCACTTCTCATCTATACTCTTCCCTTTTCATACATGGTCAGTTGCCATTAAGTATAGTATACCATGGTAAAATACCTTCTCTTACTACCCATGAAATTATCCACATTATTAGAAATATACTCACATATACATATATTCATATGCATACATACATCATATATACACGAGTAAGTACATAACTGCAAAGCAAGGTGGTAAAAAATAGTACTTAAATATGAAAGGTTGAGTAATATGTTTTTGTTTTATTATTGTAATGTTTTTACATGCAGCTTTAATAAAGTGGATCATATACATATACATACATATATATATATGTACATATATATATGTATATATATGTATATATTTATATATACATATATATATGTATATATATATATATATAT
>NC_068984.1:25080733-25082911 GCF_001194135.2 Octopus bimaculoides
TTAGGAAGGGCATCCAGCTGTAGAAACTCTGCCAAATTAGATTGGAGCCTGGTGTTGCCATCCGGTTTCACCAGTCCTCAGTCAAATCGTCCAACCCATGCTAGCATGGAAAGCGGACGTTAAACGATGATGATGATGATATATATATATATACATACACATACACACATACATGCACACATGCATGCACACACACACGCACACATGCACTCACACATACACAAACACACACTTATAAAGAAAAAATACAAAAAAATCTAATTAACTTTTTAATGTAAGTTTCTCTACCGTGAAGAGAGCTCAATTCATTATGCTTCAAGTTGTTGCACTTCTATGAGTGTACTATTGTATGTACATCCCTTTGTTACTTTATATTGCTTGTTGTATTTTATTGCTCAACTTATTTATATATGATCAATGTTGTTAGAGCTTACTAAAGAAAAGTCAGACAAGATTGGTCAGTACATGATGATGATGATGATGTTGATGATAACGATGATGATGATGATGATGATGATGATGCTGCTGCTGCTGATGATGATGATGATGATGATGATGGTGACAGAGATGATGGCTGGGACAATAACAACAACAACAACAAAGTTTCTGGTTTGGGAACGCCTTCAAACAGGGACATTTGAACGTGAGATTGTTGTTTTGTTAGATTACCCCTGATCAAGCAGCGATATATTACCGACCATATTTGATGGCATAAAGTATACACAGACATTTTTTAGACACACGAATTTCAGGAGAGCCTATTAAGGGGAAAAAAAAACAAAGCTTTTAGAGCATTAAACAGCTGTGCATCAGCATGGCCACAGCACTCAAGCTGAAACTAGTAAAGTACACAGTAAAGGCAAGTTTATGGGAGGCCCAGTTTCACCTTTATATCCCAGACTGTTTTTTCAGGGGGGATATTTTTTATTAAAAAATGTGTTTTGCATGCCATCAAACGTAGTATGCACCTACATATACACTCACATACATATATACAAACACACACCTACAAACAAAGACACACACATGCACACATGCACAATAATGAGTCCATAAGCACTTTATCTATTTCATAAACGTCTACACACATGCTTATGAGTTTGTAAGTACTTTATCCATTTCATGTGCACCTGTATATGAACTCACACATTTACACACACATTGGTGAGTCCACGAGTACTTTATGTATATCATAAGCATCTACACACACACACACACAAACACACACAAACACACACACTCACACACACATACACACACATATGAATAGACAATGATGAATCCATAAATACTTGATGTATCTACAGCTATCCATTTAAATACCTACACTCTTACTCACACCTATGAATCGCAACATAGAAAGATATTAAGTGCTAGAAAATAATGTGAGGATTATATATAATGAGAGACCAGACCAAACCAATAAAATAAATACATAAATAAAACAAAATATTCATAAGCTAGCATGAAAAAATATGAATTCATCAAGTGCCAAATTTGTAAATAGCAGGTTATAACCAGAAAGATTGTTCTGAAGTGCTGAATTTTGTAAAGAACAGGTAATTACCAAGAAGATTTCATTGTAATTTTGTATAGTCTATTACTTGTAATTTGATTTCCACCCACCTGGTAATTTAAACTCAGAACAGAGAAACATATTTGAAATATTACTGATTTAGAACTATTCAAAGAATAAAGTAAAGTAATTATAATGGAGTAGAATAAGCTTGTAACCAAAGCAAACTTATGTGCAATACTGCTAATACATATGATTCCATCTCTATAATTTTTTTATATCATCATCAAAAGACTTCTGATTAATATGCGAAGGAAAATTAGACTGTGTTCTTCATGCCTTTCTCATCATCATCATCATCATCATCATCGTTTAAACGTCCGCTTTCCATGCTAGCATGGGTTGGACGATTTGACTGAGGACTGGTGCAACCGGAACATGTCTATTACTCTTTTACTTGTTTCAGTCATTTGACTGTGGCCATGCTAGATCACCACCTTTAGTCGAGCAAATCGACCCCAGGACTTATTCTTTGGAAACCTAGTACTTATTCTCTTTTGCCGAACCGCTAAGTTACGGGGACGTAAACACACCAGCATCGGTTGTCAAGCGATGTTGGGGGGACAAATACAGACACACAACCATATACACATGCATATATA
>NC_068984.1:25083129-25088481 GCF_001194135.2 Octopus bimaculoides
ATAATTACGAACATGTCTATGTTATTTTTTATTTCAATAAAGGCATAAGGCTTCAAATTTTGGAGCTAAGTATGGTCAATAAATCAACACAGTAGTTGTGAAGGTGCATGGCTCAATGGTTAGAACATTAGGCTCACAATCATGAGGTAGTGAGTTCAATTCCCAGACCAAGCTGTGTTTTGTGTTCTTGAGCAAGACACTTTATTTTCACATTGTTCCAGTTCACTCAGCTGTAGAAATGAGTTGTAACATCACTGGTGCCAAGCTGTATCAGCCCCTTTGCCTTTCCCTTGGATAACATTGGTGGTCTGGAGAGGGGAGGCTGATATGCATGGGTGACTGCTGATCTTCCATAAACAACCTCACCCAGAGGGGAACTTTCTAGAAGCAATCCTGTTGTGATGAGAGTTATGATGCTGCCTTTCAAGAGATAGACTGGCCTAAGTAAAGTATAAACAGTAATGATCTGAATGGGTTCAGAGTTTGGAGTCCACTGAAATTTGTGTTAGTTCGCAGTGAGTTTGGAAAGTGTTGGTTGGTTAGTTCACAAGGAATATTGATTGTTGGTTCATAAAGAGGACTGATAGCTCATTACATTGTCTTTACTGTTGTCTGATTATATTATTTATTGTTCATAGCAAATTACATTGCAACATCTGGCGATGAGGGTTTTGAAGCTCATGTAGATTATTTAACAATTTGTTCATGATACAACTTGTTAGATAATGGAAGACCTATTAGCTTCCATAGTACAGTTGCAAAAGCAACAAGAGCAGCAACAGGAGTTGCAAAAGCAACTATTACAGTAACAACTACTACAACAACAATCATTGGAGCTATATTCAAAGAAGTCCAAAAATGAGGTAAGTTTATTTTCACCAGATAGCATTTCGAACTCAATGAATTCAGTAATAACCCAGAGGAGGGTATAACTTCTGCATCGTACTACAGAAGGTACAAGGAGATTTTTAGACAAGATTGCAAATCATGGTCAGACAAACAAAAAGTGAGACTGTTATCGTGGAAAGTAGAGCATGAACATTACTGTAATTTCATATTTCCCCCCAAAAACCCAATGAGATTTGTTTTAAAGAAACAATAGAATTACTGTCTGACATATTAAGTGATAAAACTTCTCTATTTAACACTCGAATGGAGTGTTGGAATATAATGAAAAAAGAGAATGATACATGCAAGAATAGTCAACAGAATGTGTGAAAGTTTTAAACTCAAAGAACTTGCACCTGAGATGTTCAAGTGTCTTATTTTCGTACAAGGCCTTACTGCAAGTGAAGTTACGGAAATTTGGGCAAGAATTCTTTCTAAATTGGAAAAAGCGAACTAAGATCTAATTTTACAGTCCGTGGCAAAAGAATGCCAAATGATGGTAAACCTGAAACACTATGTAGAAAAATTCAAGGAAAGGATTCCTCAAAGATACAGATATGCTGACTGGAAAAGTACAATCAAAAAAGAGCACCACATCCTAAGCCATGTTATAGATGTGGGGCATACATTTCAGAAAAGACTGTCCATTTAAAAATCAAAAGTGTTATGATTGCAAAAGATTGGCTACAAAAGTTCACACTGCAGAACAAAATTATGAATGTCAAATGTTAAAAATCCTAGAGTGTTCTCTGAAGAAACAAAAATTGACTCCCAAATTAGAAAATTTGTACATGTAAAAATAAATGGAATACATATTAAACTTCAATTAGATACTGGAAGTGATGTTTCAATAATGAATATAGACACATGGAAGAAAATAGGGAAACCTATCTTAAGAAAAACATCAAAATCTACTTGTAGCTTGACGGGCAACAAATTACATTTCATAGTCTATCTCTTGCAAGAGATAGACTGGCTCGAGTAAAGTATAAATAATAACGATCCAAGTGGGTTCAGAGTTTGGAATCAAGTGAAGTTCATGTTAGTTCGCAATGAAGTCAGGTGTTGGTTGATTAGTTCACAAGGAATATTGGTTGTTGGTTCATAAAGAGAATTGTTAGTTTGCTACATTGTTTTACTGTTGTATGGTTATCTTATTTATTGTACACAACAAACTGCATTACAACAAATCCCATGACCAAAGGCGGACTTAAGTCGATGGATATTTTATCAGTCTTTGTAGGACTAAAAGCAAAGTTGGCTGTAAGTAAAGTCTGAACTCAAACAAAATGCAAACATGCTTAAAATGGTGTGTGTCTCTGCCAATTCTTCCAACCTACCACCTTTAATGTTTGCACTGTAACATCACTAAATATCACTAAATATCACTGACCCTTTGGATGCATATGTGTTATATTCCTGATAATGACATGTTTTAATTCCTTTTCCAACTCTTTCAACTATAAGTAAACTTTGTAGAGTAAACGACCTTCCTTTGACCATTATTAAACCTTTTGAGAGTAAAATCATTTTGTTCATAGTAGAATATAAAGAAAACATAGTGGGTGTCAACTGTCTCAACTAAACAATTAACAGCATAAATCCTGAAATTAAAACATTCACTGACTAAGCTAATTAAGAGGCACCTTCATTTAAAAGTACTCATCTACAACGTGATATGTTGTTTCCTGTGGACTTGGCACAAAGCCAATTTAGTCATGGGAAAAATTCTAATGGCAAAGAATTGAATCATTGCCATGTGTTACAAAGACTGAATGCATGAAGCTGGCAGAATCATTAGCACACTGGACAAAATGCTTCATGGCTTTTCATCCATGTTCATGTCCTAAGTTCAAATTCCACAAAGGTTGACTTTGCCTTTCATCCTTGAGGGGTTGATAAAATAATTACCACTTGAACACTGGGGCTGATGTAATCAATTTAACAGGCTTTGCTTGAAAATTTGAAACCAATACATTACTGAAACTGGAGCGGGTGAATTAATAGAACTGGTTAGCATAGCAGTCAAAATATCATGTGGTATTTAATATTGTATCTTGATACTTTGAGTTCAGATCTATATTTTGAGGTTAACTTTGCTTTTTATTTTTATAGGGATTCATTAAAAGTTCCATTCAAGTATTGATATGAGTGTAACTATTTAAATTCATATCCCAAAACTGAGGTCTTGTAATGGTATTAGAAATTAAGGCTTTAAAGGAATTATATTCTTTTGACCTCAATTGAAAGAATTGTAATGTCACCCACAACAGAATAAGAAATCAAGACATGGAAAAATAAGGTGAATAATTCAGTCTGGTAATCCCACAAGATAAAAAGCAAAATCAACTCAATATATGATATATTATTGATACCACGTAAAAAGCACTGGTAATGGTGCCATGTAAAAAGCACTGGTGATGGTGTCACATATAAAGCTCTAGAGATGGCATTATATAAAAAGCACTGGTGATGGTGCCACATAAAAAGCACCCAGTACACTGTGTAAAATGGTTGGCATTAAGAGAGGCATACAGCCATAGAAACCAAGCCTAAACAGACTATGGAATGTGGTGCCAGTTTCTGTCAAGCTGTCCAACCCATGCCAGCATGGAAAACGGACATTAAATGATGATGATAATGATTATATATATATTACTTATTGACATAAAATAATATAAATATATTATTATTAGTTATTTTATTTTTTGACTTCAAGTGAAAGAATGGTAACAATAACCAAAACAGAATAAGAAATCAAGACATGGAAAAATAAAATTGAATAATGCGAATAATTTAGCCTGGTATTCCACTGACTTTCCGGTCAATAATACTTTTCTGCATTGTGAGGTCATAGCTCCTGTACTACTGATGTGCGATTAGAATATTACAGGAAAGAATTGTAAAATGATTCTTCACACCAAGCTGACTGGTAGGAGTAGACTAAAAATGAGATCACGCTTGGGAATCTAGCCAGAAAGTGTAATGACAGTCGCTTCTGATAGGACACTATGGAAGAGGTACCAGAGGATTCTACCACCATGCCTCCCTCAGAAGCAGTGAGTGGAGAAGATGAATAATAATAATAAGATGGATAAGAAGAAGAAGAAGAAGAAGAAGAAGAAGAAGAAGAAGAAGAAGAAGAAGAAGAAGAAGAAGAAGAAGAAGAAGAAGAAGAAGAAGAAGAAGAAGAAGAAGAAGTGGAAGAATTTTGGAAAGAAATATGGACGGTGAAGGAACAACCTCAGAAAACGACTATTAAAACAACAAACTTAGCACCTGAGCAACTCTGGACCCCTATAACAACCGAAGAGGTCACCCAGGCATTGCAAAGACTAAGCAACTGGAAGGTAACTGGGCACAACAAGATCCCCAACTTCTGGTTAAAATATCTGACAGAAATACACAAAAAGCTGGCTGAAAACTTTAACGACATACTAGCAGAGCCAGAGAGTGCCTGAATGGCTTACAAAAGGGAAAACTATCATAATTCCCAAATCCACTGAAACAGCAAAACCACAAAACTACAGACCTATAACCTGTCTCCCTACAATCTACAAAGCCTTTACTGCAATAATATTGCAGAGATTGAGCAAGCACCTGGAAGAAAACAACCTGTTTCCAGAAGAGCAGAAGGGATGCTGCAAGGGCTCATATGGCTGTAAAGATCAATTAATGATCAATAAAGCCATAATTGAAGACAGCCACAGAAAGAAGAAAGACCTCAGTATGGCCTGGATTGACTACCAAAAGGCTTTCGACAGTGTTCCCCAGACATGGATCCCTGAAACACTAGCCATAAACAAGGTAGCACCAATAATTATAAAATACATAAGACACTCTATGAATAAATGGCAGACAGTGCTGCAGCTCCGAACAAAAGAGGGCCTCGTGAAAATCAAAGCCATCCCCATTAGAAGAGGAATATTCCAGGGAGACATGCTCTCTCCACTCCTTTTCTGCTTGGCACTGGTACCTTTATCTGACATGCTAAATAGAACTGGATGCAGATACAAATGTTACGGCAAAACAATCAGCCACCTTTTATATATGGATGACCTAAAACTATACACAACAAATGATAAACAGCTGGAAACATTACTACAGACAGTACATGGGTTTACCAAAGAAATAAATATGAAATTTGAATTAGAAAAATGTGCCAAAACAACCCTGAAAAGAGGAAAACTAGTTAAGAGTAGCAACATCACACTAGATAAAGCCAATGAAATAAGAGAATTAGACCAAAGCCAGACATACAAATATTTAGGAATCAATGAACTAGATATGATACAACACACACAAATGAAAGAGAAAATAAAGAAAGAATACTATAAATGAATTAGATCAATACTGAAAACAGAGCTCAATGCTAAAAACAAGATAATAGGTATTAACACTTTAGCTGTCCCAGTTATAAGTTACAGCTATAATATCCTTAACTGGACACTAAATGAACTAACC
>NC_068984.1:25088792-25091368 GCF_001194135.2 Octopus bimaculoides
AATGCAAAAGAAATAGACAGAGAAAAATCCGATCAATGGTTGAGAATCTCAGGACTCAAAGCAGAGACAGAAGGATTTTTAATTGCTGCACAAGACCAAAGCCTCCTCACCAGAATTACCAAAAACATACAATGAAAAGAAACATAACAAGTAACTGTAGAATATGTGGAGATGGACAAGAAACAATAAATCATATTATCTCTGGCTGCCCAGTCCTGGCTAAGAAGGAATATATTCACAGACACGACAGAGCAGTGTCAGTCATTTTCAATATTCTACGAAAACATGACCATGAGAAAATGTTACATTTCTTGGAAACAAGTGAAGGCTGATGACAGGAAGAGCATCTGGCTGCAGAAAATTTGCTGCAATAAACTCCATCCAACCCATACAAGCATGGAAAAGTGGACATCAAAATGATAATGGTGCCATTGATGATGATTGCATACAAACAAAACTGTGATATCTGGCATTTATGCAAAATTATTGTCATTTGAATAATTCAATATATATGTAAAAAAAATAATTTACTTTTCTTACATCAAGCGTACTCCCTACTCTTAGATAATGTAAAAAAAGTGTCTAGATCTATAATTTTATCATTATAGGACTAAGCATTAGGTTCTTGAAGATCGGGTGTGGTTCTATTTATTTCAATTGATCATGCTTTAATGATAAATTTCATAACACAATAAATCAATGGAGTATGACAGAAAACTCAGTCTTATATTTACCATGTTTAGAACAAGTCAGCTTTGTTAAAGTCATATGAAAGTAATAGGCTCACAAAACACCTGTTAACTATACAACACTAACACCATTTACTATGATAAACTGTTACAGCTAAAATTACTGGATCTTCGACATTGAATGGATCTTTGTGGCAAATTCTGTTTAGTATCTGTGAATACTAAGAGAGCAAAACGGCAGAGGTGTTCGATGTTTAATGTGAATGCTTTGTGCTATTTATTCCAATACCTTGTGCTCTGTGTTCAAATCCTGCCAAAGTCAATTTGCCTTTCATCCTTACAAGGTTGATAAACAAAGTACCAACCAAAGCTGTGGATTAGTGGAATTGTTAGAGCAATGAAGAGGATAACTTGCAGCATTTATTTTATGTTCAAATCTTGCCGTATTCCCCTGGAAGAAGTGACACCTGTGTCAGGAGTTGACAACCTAAGAAAGTGAAAACTCCAAAATGAAATACACCTCCATCAGGCTAGCAACTCATGACATGTATTGGCAAATATAATCTATATATGTAATGGCAATCAATCAGAATAAATGAATCCAAATTTTAGCACAAGGTCAGGAACTTTAAGGGAAACAGCAGGACAATTATATCAACCCCAAACTCAGCATGTACTTTATTCTATTGATCTCAAAAAGATGAAAAACAAAGATGACCCGCCCAGTATTTGAACTCAGAATGTAAAGGACTGAAAAAATGCTGCTAAGTATTTTGTCCCGTGTGCTAATGGTTCCACAAGCTCACTTCATTCAGTATAATGATAAAACAATTCTAACTAATTTTGGTACAAGGCCAGCAATTTCAGAAGAGGAGTAAGTCAATCGCGCTGACCCCAGTGTTCAGCTGGTACTTTTTTTTTTTTCAGTCCCAAAAGGATGAAAGGCAAAGTTGACTTCAGAAGAACTGGAACCCCAAACATAAAGAACTGGAAGCATTTTGTCTGCTGTGGTAATGATCTTGCCAGTTCACCACCTTAATCGACTGCGATAAATGAAGAATGCTGTCATGTGTGATGTGCAGTCTGCAAGTTTGTGGAGAAGTGATTTAAAAAAGAAAACAAAAAGAAAAAAAACAGTGAGAAGATTCGAACTACTGTCCATCCAATTAGTAGCCTACTACTTCATTGATTTGATCGAGTACAGCTTATAATGTCAGATTATCGACTATTTTATAGACTCAGGGTTAAAAGGTCAAATTGACCTACCAGAATTGAACTCAGGTTCTTAAGGTACAGAACTATTAAGTAGTAAAGTATTTAGTCTAGCTATGTATATACTTTGTGGCATTTCCTCTTCTTGGTTATGTTTGAAATTGTTTATATCCCACAAGTCAAACACTCATTTAGATCTCACTTTTATTTTTCATATGAACCAATCAGCTTATATATATTTGAATAACACAATAGCTGTAAGGTTTTGGTGTTGACTATTGACTAGGTGGATTAGTAGCTAAAGTGATATATTATAGAGCAGACATTAAAGCTCAACGTAGTCCTCTGACTCATTGGGCCCTGTCAAACCACCCAATCTATGCAAGCATAAAAGACAGATATTAAATGGTGGTGGTGGTGGTGCAGAGGCATAACCAGGTTCTAAAGTTAGGGGGAGGTGAGCACATGAAAAAGAAAAGGTGCTGTGACACATATCAAACAATTTTTAACTCATTTCTCTTATATTACGTGAAATATTTCATTAGTTATAATATACATAATTGTAGTCTACAATCTCTTTTACTCTTTTACTCTTTTACTTGTTTCAGTCATTTGACTGTGCCCATGCTGGAGCACCGCCTTTAGTCGAGCAAATTGATCCCAGGACTTATTCTT
>NC_068984.1:25091378-25091680 GCF_001194135.2 Octopus bimaculoides
CCTTTAGTCGAGCAAATCGATCGCAGGACTTATTCTTTATAAGCCTAGTACTTATTCTATCAGTCCCTTTTGCCGAACCGCTAAGTAACAGGGACATAAACACACCAGCATCAGTTGTCAAGCAATGTTGGGGGTGGACAAACACAGACACACAAACATATACACACACATACATACATACATATATACATATATACGATGGGCTTCTTTCAGTTTCCGTCTACCAAATCCACTCACAAGGCTTTGGTTAGCTAGGGACTATAGTAGAAGACACTTGCCCAAGATGCCATGCAGTGGGACTG
>NC_068984.1:25093962-25107950 GCF_001194135.2 Octopus bimaculoides
ATCCAACCTCAGATTTATCATCGCATTGTCTCTCTACTACCTCTGTCAAATGAATCACCAAAATTGGCCTTTCATTATTTATAATCTGTACCTGTTTGTTTGGTTACGAAATAAGATACACAAAAACGTGTTTCTGAATTACGTGTATTTACTTTATATACATATGAGTTGAAAACTTTCTTCTAGTATTCCACTTAATATCTATGTTCCATGCTGGCATGGATTGGAGAGTTATTAATGTAGAAATATGGTATCGTAGCTACTAACAGTTGAGGGTTGTGTAGTCTAGACGGCGTTTTTAGATTTCATTATTCTCTTTAACCCGGGCAACGCCGGGTGTTTCTGCTAGTATATCAATATAATTTATGTTATTCAAATCTCCAGTAATTTGCATGCACTGATTAAAAAGTTGGATCAATTTGTTCACTAAATTCATCCCTCAATGCACTCTACTTCCACCTCTAACCATTCCTCACTGTTTTTGTACATTATTGCAAGATTTACCTGTCCACCATTCCTGTTCTTCTTTCCCTACTCTCACTCTTTTCCCTTTGCCTTCTTATACATTGATGTATCACCTTGTCACAACTATCTTTATCTCTCTCTCAAGTTCCACCCCAATTACTCCCACCTTCCTTATATAATGTAAGTATCTCCTCTAAGTAAGAAATCTGTCCCTGTTTCTTCTTTCATAATGAGAACCTTGTGTAGTACCCCATTGCACTCTGTAACTAAAGATCATGTCTACTTTGTTAGCCATCATCAATAAATATGGAGACAGCAATAGCTAAGTTATAAGTAAAAGGATTTATCTATATATTATCATTATTATAACATCCACTTTTCCATGCTTGCATGAGTCAGGCAGAATTTGTTGAGGCAGATTTTCTACAACTAGATGCCCTTCCTGTCACTAACCCTCACCTACTTCTAAGTAAGATAATATTTCCCAATGTTTTCATGGAAGACAGGCAACAGAAGATATTGCTAAAATGACAGTGATACTCTTTTACTATTGTATGATGTCAAGACAAGGACACCACCCACCCCCACACACACAATAGGTTTCTTTCTGTTTCTGTCTACAAAATCTGCTCACAAGGCTTTAGTTTAACAGAAGACAATTTCCCAAGGTGCTGTGAAACCACATGATTCAGAAGTTTCTTAACCACAAAGCCAAACCTGTATCTATATATCATTAATAGATATTCTTGTTGAAATGAATTCTTCAAAAGTTTTAAACTGAAACATTTAATGTTTCTTGTTAAAAAGCTTAACAATGCTATAAAGTCTTCCTGTCTTGTTGCTGTATAGAGTAAAAATTTGAAAGCAAGTCTGATAATAGATCTTCTGCAATGCAGTGTACCTTTGAAAACCAATTTTGCTCTCTGTGTTGATGGGAAGCAATATTTTCTGAAGTTTCAGGTTTACAACCTAATAACACTCAATGGCAAAATGCAGATTTATTTGACTTTAATGAGAACAAAGGAATAAAATGGAAAGAAACATTTTAAATCAAAACAGATTTAGCAGATTTTCTCTAATAAACAATTCCAATTTCATAAACGAATTTATTCAAAGCCAGTGTCTAAAATATTACTGAAATCTTAAGTTTGAGTCAAACTTTCTGTAATTACGAATTATTATAAAGGCACAGATATGGCTGTATAGTTGAGATGCTTGCTTCGTAACCATGTTATTTTTGGTTCAGTGTCATTGCACTGCACCTTGGGCAGATTTGGTAGATGAAAACTAAAAGATTCTCATCTCACACACACACACACACACATATGTATATATGTAAATGAGCATTACTGTCATACAAGCAGTGTCATTCATTTCCTATATTCACAAGAACATTTCTGGCAATGGGGAAATATCACCTTTCTTGGAAACAAATAAGGTTTAGTGACAGGAAGGGCATCCAGCAATGGAAAATCTTTCCCAATGAATTCAATCAGACCCATGCACACATGGAAAAATGATCATCAAAATGATGATGATGGTGGTGATGCAGATGATGTATATGCATGTGTTTGTTTACAATTGCACTTCTCCAAAAATCACTCACAAACAAGAGGTGAAATCACTGTCAGTTCTGCTGTCAACAGCTCATTTGCTGGTTATGTGTCTTTGAAGATGTATGCAATAAGACATCCTTTACTTGTAGAACATTCTTTACTTGTAGAACAGGTAAGGGTATTTGGCTGTTAATACATCAATCACATATTCATCTAATCCATTCTCACATGGAAAAAAAGACGGACAGCACCAAGAGAGGCATCTGGTTACAAAATCAGTTACACCAACAATCTTTTGTTCCACCCGTACAAACAATGAATCATTGTCATTGTTGATGTTTTACAGTCTATTTTGTCATTCTTGCATGAATCAGAATTTGTTGAGGTGGATATTTTTCTGCAACCAGATGCCCTTCCAGTTTCCAACCCTTACATGTTTCCAAGCAAGGTATTTTTCCCCCATTGGCTGGACATGTTTCCGTGGAAGATTGAAAATTAACAACTCCACTGTATGACAGTGACATTCATCTACAACTATTACACATTGTCAAGACAAGACATGTACACAAATTACACATGTACACAAACACAGGCATATACACACACATATATAGCATATATAAATATATATATCATATATATACATACACACATACATACACACACACCCATACATACCTACATACATGCAAGTATATATACATACTTATGTACTTATATACATACATACATGCATACATACACACATATACATACCCACGTGCATACATATATACATACATGCAAACATGCATATATGCATGCATACATACACACATACATACCCACATACATACATATATACATACATACATACACACACCCACACATACCTTCACACATACATGTATACATACATGCATACATACACACACAAACATACATATCCACATACATATGCACATCCATACATACCTACATACATACATGCATGTATACATACATACGTACATACATGCATGCATACATACATGTATACATGCATACACACACTTACATACATACATACATACATACATACATACATACATACATACATACAAACAAAAATATCCTGTTGTTGATGTTGAAATTCCAATGAATTAGATCTAGGTTAGAAACCGGTTCCTTCTCTATTGGCAAGAAATCTTGAAATAAACTGAATAATGGCATACATACATACATGCATACATACATACATGCATGCATACATACATACATATATACATACATACATACATACATACTTACATATTTGACAGGCCTTTTTCAGTTTCTATCATATCTACTCTCAAGGCTTTGGTTGACCTGGGAATATTGTATTAAATCCAAGGTATCATACTGTGGGACTGAACCCCAAACCATGTAGTTGGTAAGCAAACTTCTTAACCACACAGAGTTAGGAAGTTGGCTTCTTATTTTATTGATCCAAATGGGATGAAAAGTAAAGCAATATGTCTGAAATTTATCAAATTTTAAATGTATGTTAAATGGATTTCTTTGAACCAAAAACAGAATTCTAAAATTGCATTTAACATTCACTGAGTATTGTTATACAATACTTGCTGCTATGCAATATTTTATGAATTTGCTTGTTTGTTTGTTTCTTTTTTTTTTTTTTTGGTTTTGTTTTTGCACTTCAAAAGTTTTCAACACATGTCTTTCTGTCACCTTTGACGGATCAATGGACACAGATGTGTTATTTGCACTGTTTGTGCCTTCATTTGACAAGCTGATGAACTAATGGCTTTCGGTTAATGTATTCAATTCCTTTATATTGTTCTGTGAAAAAAAATAAATCAAATACGGATATATTGATTCCAAATTCCACAAGTTTAATAAATTTAATAACTGAGTCAAATTTAAGATTGTATAGCTCAGTTTTTCACTTCACTTACATGTTCAAAGTCAATTATTTCCAATAGAACAATGCAATACAGGGTACACATCTCAAAGGCAAGTAACATACACAAAATCTCTAATGAAAGAGATTGCTCCAATTATATTCTAATACCCTCACTAGACCTGCACCCATCTCATTAGTACTCCAGATGTTCCCTATCTTTGCTGCACATCGATTAAACTACAAGGAATGACTGAGTGACCATGAAATCTTATATGACATGCAAATACATCAATAATATCAGATTGTATCATTATAGAACACATTAATTCTCAACCGTTAGTTCCCTAATGGAGAAAACTAAAATGTTTATTGTGCTTCTTCGTTCTGTATGTCAAGTGAATTAAAGTCAGCAACTGTTATATAGAGTATAGCAGATGATATAGTTTCTACACATTGGTATATTATTCAAATATTCCATTTGTCAACATTTTGTACTTTATATGGCACAGACTTAAGTGGTGGAATATTACTAATAAGATAGATTTTTTAAAATTTATGTTTGATATTTTCTTCTCACTAGAGATCTCTACCTACAAAATTTATAATTCTGAGTTAAAAAGGATTTTTTTTTTTAATTCTGGGTTATTGAAGTGATATAATCTCTTCATTGTCTTAGTCAGTAAAGAATAAACTAAAATAATCACCACCTTTTTCTCTATCTCTCACTTTCTTTTTGATCAATCCCCAAAATTCATTTATATTAGAAAACTTTTAATACAAAGAATATTTCAAGTTGCATCTCAAAATGAATATAGTAAAAGATCTAAGCAGCAAAATTATATATATGCATTTATGACTACAACAATACAAAATGGAGAAGGCAAAACTCCTAAGATCTACCTGAACAATTAGTCTAACAAAGAACGGCTTTTCTGAAGTTGGTCAAACAATCATTATCTCATAGCTTACTACAGCTGGTCAGACCTAGAATAAAAATATTTTAGTGTAACTCATGTTTTCATTTATGATTACATATCTTTGTCCTAGTACAGACACAGGAGGCTGCATAAATACTGTCCACTTTGAATAAATCCTTGTTGCAGATACAAACAATAAAATAAATCACTGAGGTGTGATGATAATAAAACAAAATTCTTATTGCCAATATTATCAGTAAAATTTTTCCACAATATTGATTATATTATTACTGCATCACTGCTATATACATTCTATCACCCATTGTGCTTTGTACTCATCATCATCGTTTTAACATCTACTTTTCCATATTTGGTTGAGACAGGATTTGCTGAGGCAGACTTTCCATGTCCAGATGCATTCCTGTCACCAACCTCACCTGTTTCCAAGTAAGGTAATATTTCCCTGTGACTGGAAAGAAGAGAATTCACTTGTATCATAGTGATTTTCATTTATAAATATCTTGTGATGTCAGTGGCAGGAGAAGCACACACACATGCACACACACACACACACACACACACACACATACATGCACACACAAAAACATACACACATACATGTGTTACATCATCTTTGTTGAAAATACATTCAAGACTCAATATGCACAACACACTTTCTTATACAGACACAGAGAAATGTGACTATACATTGCTTTCAATGTTTATCTGGAATATAAAGAGCCATGGAATAAGTTAACTTACCATCAGATAAATTTTACCACCAAAAGCAAAGAAACACAATAAATAAGCCACAAGTACAACTTATGTACAACAGAACAAAAAGCAAGATATCAACTCTATCAGCAAACAACCCTAAATACAAGAGTGGACCAAAATATTCATAAGCTCACTACAACGAGGTGATGCTAGAGCTGTGAAATTTTGAATCCATTAACTTCAACCTTCTTATTAATAACTGCATTATTCCTTTCCAGGTAAACTGACATTTGACTGTTCAAAGAAGACTTCAAAAGTAACTAGTAGCGACTTCTTTTTGAAAATAGACAGAATTTGATAACATGGTGTTATCAAGTACCTGCATTGAAAGGGTTTAGCCACCAATGACATTCATGCTGCCATGATTGCTACATCAGGGGATGATGCTCCAGCTTAATTAACAGTGCAAAAGAGTTCAGATGAATTTAGGAGGGGAAGGGAGAGTCTTGAAAATGACCCAAAGTTTGGATGTCTTGCAACTGCCACGAATGTGGAAAATATTGATCATGTTTACCACATGGTGATGGATGACAGGTGATTGACCATAAATCAAATAACCAATGCTATTAGCATTTCCATGAGAGAGTTGAGAATATTCTGTACAATAAACTTGGTGTGATGAAGGTTTCTGCTCAGTGATCACCATGTCCTCTGACATCTGATTGAGAGCACACCAGGTTGATCAAATCACAGGAAAATCTGGCATTGTTTGAGGTAGATCCAGCTGGTTTCCTTGAACATTTCCTAAGCCAGGATGAGTGTTGGCTTCGTCATTTTGAGACATAGACAAAGGGATAATCCATGCAGTGAAAACACTCTCCATGACCTACTCCAAAGAAAGCTAATGTTGTTTCATCTGCAGGTGAAGTAATGGCCTTATATTTTGAGATACAAAAGATATTGTGTTTATCTCCAAAAGGTCACACCATCAATGCTAACTTGCTGAGGTAGGCAGTTGTGAAAAGCTAGATAAGACCAAATGCCCAGTAAAACTGATGAAAAGGATTTTGTTTCATCAGGGCAATGCTGCAGCACACAAGTCCTTCGTTTCAATGGGTGCTGTGCATGACTTTGGCTTTGAACTGGTTGGTCACCCTCCTTTTTCTCCCCATTTGACTATTACCTGGTCCCCATTTGACTATTACCTGGTCCCCATTTGACTATAACCTGGTCCCCAACATGAGAAAACACTTGACTAGGAACCAATATCACAATGATGATGATGTCATATCTGCTGTTGATGACCTTTTTGACCAACAGGATGTAAGCTCCTTCACCAATGGGATCCAAGCACTGCAACATTGATGGAAGAAGTGTATGAATTGCAAGGGGTCTATGTTGAAAATTAAACCTCATTTGGTCACATTTCATGAGAGCATCTTGGTCAGCCTATGAACTTTTCATTTCAGCCAACACCTGTAAAGGAAAAGGTCCCTTCATACTCACATACAAAGACATTCAGGCTCCAAGTCTTCAAGCATCTCCTGGCTTCTCTCACATACTGTCATCCCTTTCTGAAGAACGCCAGCAAGCCTCACTGATGACCTCAACATTTTCAATATCTAGGAGATAACAACATACCACACTTCCCCTTCTTTATCACATACCCACACCCAAATCGAAAACCTGCTGGAACTTATTTTTGGTTATAAATAAATGGGAAAATTGAAGCTAAATTTGTTAGTACCAGTCAATCGTCACAGCTCTAGATTGTAACTCATTTGAATATGATTAAGAAATAACTTGATACACACATGCACATTCATGTCATGTTTTTGCTTGAAATATTCTTTTTTACTCCAGGCACAAAGCCCGAAATGTGGGGGGAGGCGAAGTGCAAATCAATTAGATCAACCACAGTACACAACTGGTACTTAATTTATCGACCCCCCCCACCAAAAAAAAAAGGATAAAAGACAAAGTCAACCTCGGCAGAATCGAAATCAAATTCAATGACAGCACCACATGACTGGCATCCAGTGGAGTGCTAAGAGCACCATCCAAGTGTGATCGTTACCAGAGCAGCTGACTGGCTTCCATGCCAGTGGCACGTAAAAAGCACCATTCGAGCGTGATTGTTACCAATGTCACCTTACTGACACTTGTGCCGGTGGCACGTGAAAAAATATTCAAGTGAGGTCATTGCTAGTGCCACTGGACTGGCTCCTGTGCAGTTGGCACGTAAAAAACACCATTTGAGCATGGCCAGTGCCAGTACCGCCTGACTGGCCCTCGTGCCGGTGGAAGGTAAAAGCACCCACTACACTCTTGGAGTGGTTGGTGTTAGGAAGAGCATCCAGCTGTAGAAACTCTGCCAGATCAGATTGGAGCCTGGTGCAGCCATTTGGTTCGCCAGTCCTCAGACAAATCATCCAACCCATGCCAGCATGGAAAACAGACATTAAACAATGATGATGATGATGAATGTAAAGACAGACTAAATACCGCTAAGCATTTCACCCAGTGTACTAATATTTCTGCCAGCTCGCTGCCTTCTTTTGCTTGAAATGTTATTCACATTTCAATAACTACTTTCGCAAAACTCTTCTGAATATGGAGCAGTGTTTTATACATAAAACATCTTATTTTTACTGTATGTTGTCATGCAAGGATTGTTTGGTTTTGTTCTTTTCTTTGTATTTATTGAACAAAATGTCTTAATTATTTCTACTTTTGTGATAGAACTAATAACCATGAAAAGAAAAGACGAGATTGGTTGTCATTTTGTCTTCATCATCATCATTAACATCATTATTATCATCATCATTTAACGCCTGTTACCCATGCTGGCATGGGTTGGACGGTTTGACTGGGCTGGCACGCTGGAAGGCTGCGCCAGGCTCCAGTCTGACTAGGCATGGCTTTCTATGGCTGCATGCCCTTCCTAGCACCAACCACTCCAAGAGTGTAATGGGTGCTTTTATGTGCCACCAGCACGGGTGCCATTTGTGTGACACTGATATCTGCCACGACTGCAATTTTGCTTGGCTTGATGGGTCTCCTTCTCAAACACAACATAATGCCAAAGGTCTTGGGCATTGCCTCTGTGAGGCCCAGCACTTGAAAGGAGCTCCACCACTTTGCCTCTATGAGGTCCAACATTTGAAAGGAACTCTGCCATCTCACCTCCATGAGGCCTGCTTGAAAGGAACTCAGCCTACTCGCCACTGTGAGGCCCAAAACTCAAAAGGAACTCAACCACTTTGCCTCCATGAGGCCCAACGCTCAAAAGGAACTCAGTCACTAAGCCTCCATGGAGCCCAATGTTCGAAAGGAACTCAGCCACTTTGCCTCCACGAGGCCCAAAGTTCAAAGGTTGCCACCAGCATGGGTGCACTTGATTTGATGGGTCCTCTTAAGCAGATGTATTTAAAATGATATATCCAAATTCTGAAAGAATATTCTCAAATTTAGTCAATGTTATAAAAATATTGATATCATTTAAAGTTACATAATTTTGTGGTTGCTCTAGAACTATTTAGATTGGTTTAGTCTATCAGGATACCTTTTAAATATTTTGTGTAATTTATAGAACTTCTTGAGTAATTTTAAACTGCTGGCATTTTAATTTTCTCAGTTTACACAGTGGAACATATTTGATCACATAATGAATAATTCTGAAAAAATTAATGCAAAAGAATTTGAATTAAAACAATTATTAAAATAATTTTGCCAAATCAATTCTAAATAAAACTTGAATAAATTTTAAGAAGCAGCTTTATGAACTTTTTGAAGAAACTATTTTGAGCAAAATACAATGGCACAAGGAAGCCACTTAAACTAACAAATGAATCTGAAATGGTAATTCTAGAAATAAGATTTAGTTTACAAATGCTAGATTTAAAATATTACATTGTATGTATAGAATAAGTTGCTCAAAATCATTATATAACAAGATAAAAATGAAATTCTTTATTTAATATATGTGAATTTTGAAAATCCTTATTAAGTTTTCCATGCTGGCATGGGTTGTTTGGAAATTTTATTGGTACATTATCAATAATGTAAGATGGATATTCTCAGCTGGAATCAATAGTAGAGACTTATCCTTAAAAGTTTTTGGTTTAATACCTTTCAAAATGAACTTTGAGTATAAATTCGTAAAAATTTGTTGAAGCATTGTAATTGAAATAATTAGGGATTTAAAGAAACTTCACCCTTTCGGGTAATATCATATCAACCAGATCTTATACATTGTGTCACTAGAACATTATTAAAAAATTGAATGGCTACTGCATTTAAAAAGCTAGGATCTTGTGATAGCAAGGACAGCATTAGGAACTGCATCGCATTCTAAGAGTTAATCTGGAATTTTATTTATGATGCTCTTGGCAATAAAAAAGAATTATTTTGTCAAGCTATTCAACTTAAAATATGATTTGCTGTTAAATTGTTTGGAAAATAGAAGTTTTCCATAAATAAATTGACTGAAGCAGCAGTTATTGCAGTCCAGATAATAAATAATCTCATCATTTTAAATGACATGATCATTTTTATCAATTGTCACATTTCCTCAATCGTTCATGCAACATTTTATCATTTTGATGTTTGAGAGATGTCATACCATTACACACACAAGGTTTGAAGTGTGAACTTACAAAATTCTAATCACAAAATCCTAATCACAATATATTCACAAAGAAGCTTTTAAGAATTCAGATCAATTGTACAAATTATCATCAGAAACCACATATTTCACAAAATATGGTTTATGTTACAATGGGCAGCTACACGAATGGCTTGAAAACTTAATTATATGCTTTAGTCACATCAAGTTGGTTTTAATCAATTATAGAACAACCTTGTTTTCAGTTAATCAAGAATCACTAAGTTCTTTTGTATTGCTTTTTAATTAATTCCTGCTTTGAAAGCCATAACAGTTGCAAATTTGGTTACTTCAAATACCGTCTCAGTAATAGCACCTTACAATGTCTCATGAAGAATTTCATGCTTATTAGAAATAGGTGATAAATGGACCCAGAGTTTTTGAAGAAGATGAAATAACTCAATACTTTTCTTGATTACTTAGTTTTGAAGATAAGCAAAAACAGTCATTTTCTGAAGCCTGCAAGAAACGGTTAAGAGCAACCCACAATGAACCTTCACCAAATCTAAGGATGAAGTTGATGCTGATTTTCAAAATTGCAATGAAACAAACATTGAAAGTGTATCATTATCATCCAGTTGATCTTTTTCTTCAGCAAAATGAGCAATTAGCTTTTGTTACGAATTTATAAGCCCTCATTAAAAACATGTCTAACTTTCAGGCAAACAATGTTAATGTCAGTTACATATCAACAAAAAATAATGTTGGCAGCTTAATAAGGAGTAAACTTTAAAGTGCCATTTGGAGCAACAACCACAGCACAAATATAATTACAGGGGACAAAAAATACCTGTCCTCTTATTGGGAAAGTAATTATCTAAAAAGCAAAGGTAACATCTTTAACAGTTAGTGTGGAAACAAATTTTTAAAATCCCTATTGGCATTAAAGAAGGCAGCTTTTAAAGCCATTTTTAATGCTATAGCTGTGTGGTCAGATGTTGAAAGGCTGATGTCTAAAACATTCTCAGTATCAAAGTTTGTGTGGCCCTATGTTCGCATGTCAGCATGTATATTATTAGTAGCATGTACTCATATATATACATACAACATACACAAACATGTTACATTTTTAGAGAGCTTATGGCCTTAATTTTTGTCATTCATTACCATAAGGATTTAGATTAATAACACAAGTTCTATTTTATAAAATAAAATTAAAGTTTTAATGAGATACTTGAGATTAAACTTTCTAAACAAGCTTTGTACTATCCACTTATATTAGTTACAGATAGCCTTAAAATTTAATGCAAGTGTTGGTCAAAAAGTCTAGATTTCATGAATTTCAGTTTTGAAAATTTTATATGAAAGCCACATTTATTTACTTAAAACGATGCATATGACCCTTAAGCAGTAAACTTGAGGACCATTAATCTAAACAACATCCTGACAGAAATTGCAGAGGAACTATGACCTGTTTCAGCATAAAGAAGGTTGAATCATTGTAAGGCGTGCACTAAAGGTTCCCATTCAGCATAACATGATATATATTGAGATTCTTACTGAAAAGAATACGTTCATACACAGGACAATGTTAATATACAGATCAATGCACATTAACCAGTACTATTCACTGATTTAGAACAACCCTCTATAAATTTTAACTGACACACGCCCACACACAAATATATATATATTTACAAAAGTTACGAAATGAAGTAGATAAGATCCAGGCTACTTATGTTTCCGCTTCAATAAACCACTATTGTCCCTGAAAGTAGTGTTTTTTTTTAATATTTATTATGGATTGCTTTAACATATTGATGCGACCACCGAAATACAAATTAGTGTTATATCCCTATCTCCCGAGCTGGGTTTTGAAACCGTATTCTGGTTGTTGGGGACAATGGCATTTCCTTTG
Source organism: Octopus bimaculoides (assembly GCF_001194135.2). Classification (NCBI taxonomy): domain Eukaryota; kingdom Metazoa; phylum Mollusca; class Cephalopoda; order Octopoda; family Octopodidae; genus Octopus; species Octopus bimaculoides. The sequence continues at coordinate 25,106,006 of NC_068984.1, forward strand.
TCTTGTCAGCAACCACAGCTATTTTTAGCATAGGAGTGATTGCTGCCCCTTTCCGGTCAGCGAAAGTTCAAAAAAGCAGGATGGGAATCGTACTGAACTGACCCAGCTTTGGGAGGGGGTAAGGTACCACTATTAGGCTACGGTATTTGTGAGAAATACGAGAACAGGAATTGGCGCGAAGCGGTCGGCCGAGGATTTAGGGTCAGTCGAATGGCAGCAGTTAGCCGAAGTAGTTGGGGACAGCAGTTTGCCCGAGGAGTTGGTAGCAGTCGAGTTGGATGAAGTGAAGATGAACAATGATAAGTCTGAGAGAGAGTGAGCACCTATAGTCGGCAGAAATGCATAGAGTCTCAGAGAGGTGGAACTGTTGTGGCCGCCAAAAGAGATAGTCGTAGTCAGTTGTTTACTTCTTGGACCGTACGGTGTTTGTGAAAGAAACAAAGTTATTACAGCAAAGGTTTGTCTAAATATTCTTCCAAGAAAATGTATTTGTCGTTATGATGTATAAAGAAAAAGAACTGTTAACTGTGATGTTAACTTAAAAGAGAAAGAAAAGAAAGAACTTTTACATGTGGTGTAACTGAAAAGAAAAGAAAGAAAAGAAAGAACTTTTAAAGGACTCAATGTACGAACTCTTGTTTATGTAATGATTGCAAGCCCTTGATTATGTTGCATGCGCCATTATATGATATTGAATTGTTATGTAATGTATTGATGATGTTTTGATCATGTAAAAAGAAAGGGTTAGTCTCCGCTACCCAACATATGGTTGCCGTGTTGTTTCTTCCTCCCCTCCTTTTGCCTGTGTTGTTCTTCGCTGCGTGCTCCGGCCGGTGCTTATTGGTGGCTGTGGCGAAGTACTGACTCACCGAGCGTTCGACGTTCGCGCGCGCGCGAGTTCTCTCTTCGTTAAGGAGGTGCTTCGCGTGCGGGCGTTCGTAACAATATCTATTAACAGACAAGTTCCTCTGTTGTAATCCTTGATTATAATGTCTGATCGATTGGAGTCAATTTTACTGTCTGTTTGTATTGGGAAGTTCCAAAGGATGGTGACGCCCTTGCCATTTACTACATCCTCTGGATGGTGTCTGTACCACTTATCATAGGATTTAATTTTGTAGTATTTACAAGCATTCCAGTGGATGTACTGCCATAGTCTGTCATGTCTTATGAGGTACTCCTTTTCAGCAAAGATGGTGCAGCCAGAAACAACATGATCAACTGTCTGTGAATTTTCCGCAAATTCTGCACGAGGGGTCAGATCCATTTTTAAGGATGTTTGCATGGTAGTTTCTGGTAGGTAAGCTCTGATCTTGCACTGCAATAACAAAACCTTCTGTTTCCCCTATCAGACCTGTCCCTTGTGGCCATTGGTATGTTAGATTTTGATCAATATCTGGCTTGGACAGGCAGTTAGGATATTTTCCATGCAGAAGTTTACCTTTCCAGTTGTCTTCGATATTATTCATGCAAGCCTTCTTTGCTTTTTGTTTGATGTTTTTTGCATCAGTGATAGGTTTGTCACTATTTGGATCTTGTTGGTCTTTCTGATTGTTAATTTCTAAATCAGGAGAGGCAATGGTAGGTCTGTCAGTATTTGGGTGTCTTTGGTCATTATTATTGGATGTTATTTTCACAACGATAATGCTCTTCTCAATACATGAGTCGTTCCAGTTAACACAATTTTTTGCACTTCCTGTAGGGATGGTAAGCCTGGTATCATTTTCAAATAGGTTTCAGTACCTTTTTTTATCATTCCTAGAGATCCTACAATCACTGGTACGGTAGTCGCCTTGAGGTGCCACATTTTTAAAATTTCTATTAGCAAATCTTTATATTTACTGATCTTGTCAAATTCTTTCGCCGCTATATTATGATCGCAGAGAATACTCATGTCAATTAATAAACACATCTTCTTTGTCTGATCTTTTATAATAATATCCAG
>NC_068984.1:25110141-25112470 GCF_001194135.2 Octopus bimaculoides
TCCCACTTTAAATCATCATAGTTGTTTATTTTTTTCTGCTTTCACATTGATCCTGTTGTCACCAGGGTATGCTATGTCGATAATTATACATGTTCTTTCCCACATTGATCCTATTGTCACCGCGGCATGCTATGTCAATAATCATACATGTTCTTTCTCACATTTACCCTGTTGTCACCAGTGCATGCACATTGATCCTATTGTCACTGGGGCATGCACATTGATCCTGTTGTCACCTGGGCTATTATTATTAGTATTATTATTATTGTTGTTGCTGTTGTTGTTGTTGTTGTTGTTGTTTTTATTTTCATTATTTTGGTTTGGTTCAGGTTCGGTCTTATTCCTGGTAGAATTTATGTAGGTTGTGGGTTACTACTTGTAACCTTAGGCATCTACAAGTTTTCAGTAGTTTTTCAAGTGCTTAGAAACCCTCCTGATAATCCTTGCTGTCCCTAAGAGATAAACTTTCTGTAGGACTTTACCAAGCATTTCTATTTCAATCTCCTTCAACCATTTCTCTGTATATATTTACTTACTGTTCCCAAAGCACCAGTCATATGCATGACCTTACTGTTCAAATGCTCCAAATTCTTTCTATTTCAAATTTTAAGGGATTGTATTTTTTTTGTTTTTCTTCCTCTTTCTTTATGATCCTGGTATCAAATGGGTATTGTTATTCTTATTCTTCTTAAGGCAGCGAGCTGGCAGAATCATTAACAAGCCAGGTGAAATGCTTAGTGGTATTTCATCTGTTTTTACATTCTGAGTTCAAATTCCGCCAAGGTTGATTTTGCCTTTCATCCTTTCAGGATTGCTAAATTAAGTACCAGTTGTATACTGGAGTCAATCTAATCGACTGACTCCTTCCCCCAAATTTCAGGCCTTGTGCCAATAGTAGAAAGAATTATTCTTCTTCTTATTATTATTAGGGCAGCAAGCTGGCAGAATCATTAGCACGCCAGGCAAAATGCTTAGTGGTATTTCACCCATCTTCACATTCTGAGTTCAAATTCCACTGTAGTCGACTTTGCCTTTCATCCTTTTGAGGATCAATAAAATTAAACACTGGGGTTGATGTAATCGACTTAGTCCCTTCCCCAAACTTACTGGCCTTATTATTATTATTATTATTATTATTATTATTATCATCATCATCATCATCATCATCATCATCATCATCACCATCATCATCATTACACAAAGATTTACTAACTAAATCTAAAGTTCAATATATATTGCAGAACAAATATCATTTTGTATAATATAATAATTAAAATAAACTAATATTCCATTACTTTAAGTTTCATGTCAAGAAGGTAACCCTCACATACTATCTCACTAAAGAAGTATTTTAAATGCTTCTTCTGGCTTTATTTGGCATCAGATTTAATATATAGTTTGTTTGCTATTTAAGTAGGGAAAAAAACACAACACAGTATTTCAGATATAGGAAATTAGAAAATATATATCTTTCTCAAAGGCATTAAATGTTTTAATAACGCAAATTAGCTTTTAGTGGGAAACCAAAACTCATTACAGACACATCTTTCCCAATATTTTCATGTATTTATTATTATTAGATTCGACAACTTTTGCATTACTTCCATATAGATATTGTTTAATATCACATCATTAGATGTACCACCTGATGACAGCCTCTCCAGCACAATAATCCTAATAATGAAAAAATAATTAACTTCTACAATAATATATTTGCAATATATAATAATTTATTATAATATATTTAATATCCTTTTCATTAAAAGCACAAAGTCTGAAACATTTTGGGAAAGACTAGTCAATTATCTTGAAACAAGTACCTGACTGATACTTGTCTCATCAACTTCAGAAATGGATGAAAGACAAAGTCAACCATAATGGGATTTGAACTCAGAATGTAAAGACAGACAAACTACCACTGAGCATTCTGTTCAGTGTGCTAACAACCTTGCTAGCTTGTCACCTTAATAATATGTTTCAAGATACTTACACTCTGAATACCCGTCAGAGTGTAAGTATCTTGAGAGAAAAGCTGAACATTAGAAGCATCAGTTGTGGCGTGCAAGAGAGACGATTGCGCTGGTATGGACATGTGGTGAGAATGGAGGAGGATAGCTGCGTGAAAAAGTGCCACACCCTAACAGTTGAGGGAACCCGTGGAAGAGGTAGGCCCAGGAAGACCTGGGCTGAGGTGGTGAGGCAAGACCTTCGTACATTGGGCCTGACCGAGGCGATGACTACTGACCGAGACCTTTGGAAATGTGCTGTGTGTGAGAAGACCCTGCAAGCCAAGTAAGATCGTTGCCAGTGCCCCTGGACTGGTTCTTGT
>NC_068984.1:25113259-25117977 GCF_001194135.2 Octopus bimaculoides
CTCAGAAGAGTAGGCTTGGAGCATTTTGTGGGGCACAAACACAGGCAAGGTCAGTTTTGGCAGGGATTTTATGGCTGATTGCCCTTCCAAAAACCAACCATTTTATAATGTTGACTGGGTGCTTTTAAGTGGCACCTGCACTGACAGGGTCACCAAATACTTGCAAGGCAAAGAAAAATGTGTTTGTGTGTTTGTGTACATGTGTAGGTATGTATGTATATGTATGCTTGTGTAGGCATGCATGTATGTACGTACATACGTACGTACGTATGTATGTATGTATGTATGTATGTATGCATGTATGTATGTATTTGTGAGGATTATGGCCCTGTGGTTAGGGTGTTGCACTCTCAATCATGTGATTGTGATTTTAATTCCTGGACTGAATGGTGTATTGTATTTTTGAGCAGAACACTTAATTTCACGTTGCTTTGTGATCGCTTCAATATCTAACATGTGATACACCTTGCACCTGTACAGGTAATGTCAGTTTGATCACTATAAAGAAATCATCTGTATGGATTACACAATGAGAAATGATGGAACCCTCATCAGTCATCTATGACTGTAGAGTCCATTGTGTATGCCTAAGGATAGTTTAGTGTGTTAGTCAGAGTATCAGAATTAAATTACTATTTGACAGTTATATATTTAACATTTGGTAAAATTGTCTAAAATTTGTGTTTGGAGGACTTAGACATATCATCATCATCATCAACATTTCACATCCATTTTCCATGATGACATGGGTTCAATAGCTTGACATAGACTGGCAAGACCAGGGTTTGCAAAAGGTTTTATAATCTGTTTTGGTTTGGTTTGGTTTGGTTTGGTTTCTATAGCTCGATGCCCTTCCTAATATCAACCATTTTAAGTGATTGGTACTTCTTTATGCAGCTGTTCCATTTGCATCACATGACCAAACCATTTGCATCACATGACCAATCCATTTGTATCACATGACCAAACCAGTGCTGTCTCCTCTCTTGCACACTGCATATAATTTCTTTTATGCCCTCTTTCTCTCTCAATACTCATATATAATGAAAACAAAGAAATGAAAATATGGCACTGAATTTCAAACTTCCAAAATTTTATGTTAAATTCTTGTTAATTTTTTTTAGTTCAAAGTCCCACCCCCTCACTACATTTCTAAGTTCTAGATCTGAAACTGGAACATCTGAAAGAAGAAACCATGTGTTGCCTCTTTTGTACTTTGTGACAATGACAACACCCACCTATAAAATTTATTTCTATCGATAAAATTTATATATGACATTGTATGGGAAAATTGTGACCTGGGTGTTAACCTGGAATGCACATTAAAAGAAACTTTGTGTGTGTGTGTGTGTGTGTGTGTGTGTGTGTGTGTGTGTGTGTGTGTGTGTGTGTGTGTGTGTGTGTGTGTGTGTGTGTGTGTGTGTGTGTGTGTGTGTATGTGTGTGTGTGTGTATGTGTGTGTGTGTCTATATATAGATATACATACATATATATATACACACACATGTATGTACACACACACACACATAACATATATATATACATATATAGATGCATATATACAGATATATGTCTGTATACATATGCTTATATATGTATTCGTTTATTCTTTTATTCTTTTATTTTGTTTCAGTCATTTGACTGTGGCCATGCTGGAGTATCCCCTTTAGTCGAAAAAAAATTGACCCCCAGAACTTATTCTTTGTAAGCTTAATACTTATTCTATCAGTCTCTTTCGCTGAACTGCTAAGGAATGGGGACATAAACACAACAACATTGGTTGTCAAGCGATGGTGGAGAGACAAACAGACACACAAACGCAAACACACACACACACATACACACACACATATACACAACAGGCTTCTTTCAGTTTCTGTCTACCAAATCCACTCACAAGGCTTTGGTTGGCCCGAGGCTATAGTAGAAGACACTTGCTCAAGGTGCCATGCAGTAGGACTTAACCCAGAACCTTGTGGCTGGTAAGCAAGCTACTTACCACACAGCCACTCCTGCGCATATATGTATAATATAAATAAACACAGTAATCATATGTATTTCTAAGTTTTATGTAGCATACATATGTTTCCTCATGTTGATTGTCATTATACATACAAATACATGCATGCATACATACATATATACATACATATGTATGTAAATAAGTGTGTGTAAGCGTGTGTGTGTATTTGTGTGCATATGTGTGTGTCTCTCATATGTATATGCATGATACATCTCCCATATGTGTTGAGATGCATGATCAGTGATGTTACCTGGTGTTGTTAGGTGTTTCAGATCTTTCTGCATCAGGCAGTGTCGCCCATATTATCCAACTGGATTTGTTTGGACTACAACTTGTGTCCCAGTAGCAGTCAGTCATAGATCAGCCCTCTCATTGCAAAGCCACATGATGGCCAATTATGAGCTTTTGGTGTACAGAGGAAATGTCCCAATTCTACATTACCTTTATAATACCCAATCATTTAAGGACTCTGTTGCAGTCCTCTGTCACACTCCACCTCTACAAAACCTCTCACCTTTCCTTCACACAGCCTTTCCTCACTACCCCTCGCATCTTTGAAATTCTCTCATCTTTCTAGCACTCAGCTTCTCCCTGCTCATACTCTATATTCACCTTACTATCCACCAATATAACATGGAATAGCATTGAATATTTCCCAACTTAATCCCTCCTGCCATCCTTATCATCTCTCTTTAGTACTCTCTCTCTCTCTCTCATGACAATACTCATAAAGTGAGGGATTTTTGTCTCTATTGTTATTCTTCTACTAGCCATCACCCCTCTACTTCAAATTATTCATGATTGATATATATATCAATCTTCTCTTACTATCACCCTTTTCTTTAACTCTATGAATTTCTCTCTCTCTCTCTCTCTCTCTCTCTCTCTCTCTCTCTCTCTCTCCCTCTCTCTCTCTCTCACCACTGTCTCTTCAGTTATCCCCCCTTTCTACTACATTCCCACCCAATAACTCTTTTCCTCCATTTATACTATTGCTTCTCTCACCATTTCATTCAAGTTCAGCTTACAGTCCTGGGGTCTTTTTTGCTTTGAAAGACAACCTTACTTGTTCTGGTGCCACACTAAAATACATCCAATACATTCTTTAAAACAGTTGGTGAATTGAGCAGAGACAACTGTAGTACTGTGAGGCTTCTTTATGTCTTACTGAAGGCATGACAACTTCTAGTACAGGTATCATAATAAAATGCACCCAGCATACTCTGTAAAGTATCTGTAGAAATTTCTCCTCAATGACATCTCAGTTCTTGCTAATACAATGTCTTGCAAAGTGAATCTTCATATCATAAAACTGTGCAAACTTCTTACTCTCTACTTCTCCCTTGATAAGCATACCTGATATCTTGACTGTTTTCTTGCTATAGGGTATTGTGTTTTACTGCTCACTTTCGAAGTCTCTCTTGGCTTATCTCTTAGCTTTTATATCTATAGTACCTTTTTCCTAGCTGGAACCTTGCACCAGCCACAGATTTGGTCTTTAACCCTCAGATAGTTGTCTCATATAAACTCCTAGTCATCCTCCCTTTTGTCACATGTGTAACTAGTTATTCTCTCAGTCTATTACTACTTGAGGTTTCAGCTTCCATATCTTCCTTATCCAGATTATTTTGTGTCTCAGAATCCATCAAGTTCTTACTCTAATGTTACCAGTCAATGTTGGCTGATACATTCTTTACCAGGGAAAAGATTTAGCATTCACACCTATCTGCTGTCTTATTTCCTGGTGCGTATGAAGTCTACTTGACTTATGTTATTGCCTGATTAGTAGGTGATCAAGTAACTGGCTGGTTTCCTGAAGTTAAGTTTTCTCACAGAACACCAAGAGCTTTGCCCCTTTCACATTCTTCAAACTAATATCCATTGCCATTATAATATTGCCCAAAATGGCTATTCAAATTGACATCTGCGATAATGAGCATGCATTTATTCATTATCATGGTAGTCTGGAAGCACAGGAGAAAGGTTTCATAAAAGCAGTACTTCTGTTCATCTTCCAACTCTCTATGTGGTGTACATGCAGAAATAAATATTATAGACTCAATTATTCTATCACACACTCTGACTACTATTTATATACCCACTCTATTAGCACTGTAACTCACCCAGAAGAATTTTCACTTTTGCTTTTTGTCTATAATGAGCCTAAGCGAAGCTTCTCTCTATCTCACCACTTGCACACAGTACACATCCATTTGCCTCCATCCTAGTACCTTCGCAATATCTCCTAATCTATCTTTCATTGTGCTGATGATACCAGGCCTGAGATTTTGGGCCCAGCAGGGTTCTAGTAGGGGTTAGTTATATAGGTATATCTTCTGCACCTGAAATTAAGAAAATTTGCATGATTGGTCAGTGATGATTGGAAGGTTATCACACAGAATTTCACCACTAAATTGATTTTCAATTATTCTTCAGCTCACAAATAGATAAGTGCAAATAATTCTAAGCATGATGGGAGTTAGTCCTAAACTATGTTAGATGTAGGTAGGCGTTAGTAACACAGTAGATATGTATATTTAAGCTCATATATAAACAATAAACATATATTGACGTCTGTACATGTATGCACAGGAGCAGTGTGTATATATTTATACTTGAGCGTAAACAAATACATAAACATATACTGACATATGTACAAATATGCATAGTTGCATTTAATATATATATATATATA
>NC_068984.1:25118179-25120887 GCF_001194135.2 Octopus bimaculoides
ATATATATGTACATATATATATATGTATTGATGTATGTGTATGTATGTATGTGTGTGTGTGTGTGTGTGTGTGTATGTATGTGTGTGTGTGAGTGTGTGTCTGTCTGTGTGCATCTGTGTGTGTATGTGCCTATATGTGCATACATACATGTATGTATGTATGTATGTATGTATGTATGTATGCATATATGTGTTTGTGTGTACTTTAGTACATCACATGATGCCTGTAAATGGCCATCATCATTATACGAATGAGATTATTCTTTCATATATAAATGTATCATCATCAGTTATCATTATTATTATCATCATCAGTTATCATTATTATTATCATCATCATCATTTAATGTCCATGTTCCATGCTGGCATGGGCTGGATGATTTGACAGGATTGCATGTGTCCAAAGATAGCTCAAATGTCTGCTTTGGCATAAATTTATGACTGGATACCTTCCCTAATGCCAACCACTTTACAGCATGGACAGGGTGTTTTTTTCATGCCGCCTGCACTATTGAGGTTCACTTTCACTTTGCCGGACTACTAAATTTAGTACCAGTTGTGTACTGGGTCGATTTAATCGACTGGGTGCCTCCCCCAAAATTTCAGGCCTTGTTCCTAGAGTAGAAAAGAACTTTATGTTAAATATATAAATGCCCCTGGACTGGCTTGTGTGGGTGGCACATAAAAGACACCATTTCGAGCGTGGCCGTTTTCGTGCGGGTGACACGTAAAAGCACCCACTACACTCTCTGAGTGGTTGGCGTTAGGAAGGGCATCCAGCTGTAGAAACTCTGCCAAATCAGACTGGAGCCTGGTATTGCCATCCGGTTTCACCAGTCCTCAGTCAAATCGTCCAACCCATGCTAGCATGGAAAGCGGACGTTAAACGATGATGATGATGATGATGATGTATCCATTTCAAACAAATTTGCAATTCTTTTGGCTTAAAATTATGGGAAAGCAGAAGAAAAAAAAGAAAACACTGATAGGCTGTGTGGTACGGAGTTTGCTTCCCAACCACATGGTTTCAGTTTCTGACCCACTGTGTGACACCTTGGGCAAGTGTCTTCAACAACAGGCCCAGGCAACAAAAGCCTTGTGAGTGAATAGAAACTGAAAGAAGGCTATTGTGTGTGTGCGAGTGTGTGTGTGTGTGTGTGTGTGTTTGCGTCTGTACATGCGTGCATGTGTGTGTGCATGCATGTGTTTGTGTGTGCCTTTGTGCCTTTGTGTCTTTGTGTTTGTATCTGACACCCAGCAACCACTTGACAACTGATATTGGTTACTGGTTTGTTTTATATCCCCATAAGTTAATAGTTTGACAAAAGGGATTGATAGAATAAGTACCAGACTTTTAAAAAAAAAAAAAGCATTAGAGTTGATTTGTTCAACTAAAACCCCTTCAAGGTAGTGCCCCAGTATGGCCACAGTCCAATGACTGAAACAAGTAAATGATAAAAGATTTCAAATTAATTTTCTCTATATTTCTTACTTTCCACTATATTTCTTACACCACTAAATTCCCTTAAGTTTGTAACCATTTATAAACAAGAACATACATTATAACTGAAGATGCTGGTGAATCTATAGACAGATGCAAATTGCAAAGCCTTATTTCATCAGATGGCTTTACATTATATCACAAGTTTGTGTTCTAATGGCAATGCTGGTAGTTGCATAAACAACAGCTTAATAGAACATACTAATTGTATTTGGCAACTATACCTCATGAAGAAAGAATGCTAATACCAAAAATCTTTGGTTTCTACAAGTGCAAACATCTCATAGTTTATTGAGTAAATTCCTGCTTGAATAATACCAATAAAATATGTTCTGTTACTGTTTCATCAAACTACCTCCTAAGCCTGTTGCTTAAGAATCAGGTGAATATTTCACTACATTGGTCTCATATGTGTAACTTAAGTCAGAAGTGATAGTTTTTAAATATGTTTTCATCAAAGATATAATTTCTCTATCAGCTTGTTTACATGAGATTCTATCTACGGTGAAGAATTACAGACATCTGCAAATCCGTTTTACATGGCTACAATATATTTAATATATTAATGAATCTACAGCCAGATAGCCTGTGAAACTTAAGACTAAACAATGATTTGATTTGGAAAAAATAAAAAAATCAATACAAAATCTCTAGCTTTTCTTTTTCTGAATTGGTGGTGGTGGTGGCGGTGGCGGTTTTGGTGGCGGCGGCGGCGGCGGTGGTGGTATGATGGCGATGGTGGTGGCAGTGTTGGTGGTGGTGTTGATGGCAGTATTGGTGGCGGTGGTAGTAGTGGTTGTGGCAGTGGCAGTAGCGGAAGTTAAAAACAACATAACCGGACTGTAAAATTCGTTTTTAGGATTCTAATTGAATGAATGGATATAAAATTGCAACTGCAACAGTAGCACTCTTGATTAGTGGCAGAAGAAACCAAGGCAACACTTCATAAAAAAAAAAAATAACAAAATCAAAAAAGAGACTTTCTTTGATTTGTCTATGTTGTAAATTGATATAATTCAGAACTGTCTTTCTGTCCCTCTATTTACCTATCTATTTGTCTGTCTGTCTATCTATCTATCTGTCTGTCTGTCTATCTGTCTGTCTATCTATCAGTATTTTTATCTATATATCTATTTATTTATCTGTCTATCTATCTACCTACCTACCTACCTACCTACCTACCTGCCTACCTATCTATCTATCTTTC
>NC_068984.1:25120897-25145289 GCF_001194135.2 Octopus bimaculoides
ATTTATCTGTCTATCTATCTACCTACCTACCTACCTACCTACCTACCTGCCTACCTATCTATCTATCTTTCTATCTATCTGTCTATTTATCTATCTGTCAACTTATCTACGAACCTACCTACCTACCTACCTATCTACTTATCCACCGGCATCAACACCCCACATTACAGAAAAGTTGCAGTCCTTAAAGCTTTAACATATGGAATTTCATAACATGACACATGTTTTCACATTGATTTCCTTGTGATAAATTAAAATTCTCACGGATTTTGACTGGTAAAGAAATAATGCAATCACTTTCGGGCATGAAAATAATACAGTGATACTTCACAGTAAAAGTTTAGTTCATTCCATGACCAAGCTCATCTTACGATTTACTCATTTTATAAATCAATTTTCAACCTCAAGGGTATGCCCTGGCACTTGCCACCATCTGTACCTCTCTCTTCCTTTACTCAATCATTCCATTTATATTCTGATCCTCATCCCTTGTGAGTATGCCCAGCATTTTGCTACCACCTCTATCCTGCTGTCTCCCACTCTCTCTCTCCTTCTGCACTTCCCTCAGGTTGGGTAACCACGTAATTCCTTTGCAGTAGCACACCTGTTTCTGTCTTCATTCCTGATCTCTCTCTCTTTCTCTCTCTCTCTCTCTCTCTCTCTCTCTGTGTATCTATCTATCTATCTATCTATCTCTTTTTCCCCCTCATCATCTGACACAAGATCACCTCCTCCAAAGCCTCATCCCCTCTTGAAAGTTATTTTTTTGTTTGTCTTGCAAGTACCTGGTGACCCTGTCAGTGAAGGTACCACTTAAAAGCACCCAGTCCACACTGTAAAGTGGTTGGTGTTTGGAAGGGCATCCAGCTGTAAAAACCTTGCCAAAACTGACCTTGCCTGTGTTTGTGCCACATAAAATGCACCAAGCCCACTCTGCTGAGTGGTTGGTGTTAGGAAGGGCATCCAGCTGTAAAAACCTTGACTTGCCAAGAGATACTATCTCCTCAACTACAGATGTCTCAAACTCAAACCCCTCAAAGTCTCTTTTGGATATGCAGTCAGTCCACAGTTTCTTCCATGCAGAATTTAGCATTCTCCTTATTACACCCTGCCTGGCCATATCGATGATTTTCAGGCAGTTTACATGTTGTAGTGCTCCTCTCAAAGCACATGAAGGGTTAGATTTGTATTTTTGGTGACTTCAAAGCACTGGTGAAACAGGTGTTCAGTGTACAATTTCTTAAAATTAGAAATCACGCAAAGACGATGTTGGACAAGAAACTTGTCCATAGCCATTGAGAATTAAAAGTAAAAAAATTCTTGTCAAATATATGCTATTTCTAAAATAAATAATTAATTTTTGAAACATGTAACATAAATTTGGCTCTTAAAATTATTTAGATTTATTTGAGTTTCCATCAAGGTGGAATTAAAGTTATATTCTGAAATTTGTAGAAATGCTTTACAAATTCCAACCATTTGGAATTCTTTAATCAAAGTTTTTGGAATGCAGGAGATACCAGTATATATATCTTACCCTATATCTCTGTCTTTTTCTCACTCTTTTTCTCTATCTCTTGTGTGTGTGTGTGTGTGTGTGTGTGTGTGTGTGTGTGTGTGTGTGTGTGTGTGTGCAGGCATGCATGTGCACGCCTGCACATTTAATATTTTTATTTAAACTTCTGAATTTTGATAGCTGCAAAGTCAACATGGCCAAGAGGGAATTCCAGAGAGGTTAAGGTGGAAGAATAGAAAAAAATGTGTAGAGTTTTTTGTAGTGAGACAGTCATAGTCATCATCATTATCATTTAGCATCCAGTCTTCCAGCCTCACATGAGTCAGATAAAATTTGTTGAGGCATATTTTCTACAGCTGGACGTCCTTCCTGTCACCAGCTCTCACCTGTTTCCAAGCAAGATAATATTTATAACATCTTCCCTGTAGCTAGCTAGACATGTTTCCATGTTTCCATGTTTCCCCAGAAGACTGGAAACCAACAACTTCACTTGTATGATGACGATATTCATTTACAACCACCATGGGATATCTTGACAAGGGTACACAAAAACACAGACACATACATACATGCACACACTCAATATATATATATATATATATATATACAGACACATAGTGTAAGAATTTCTAGTTTTGTCCGAGTGGACAATAATTCCGTCCTGTGATTTTAGCTTACGCAGGAGGTCCTTAAGGTACCTTTGGTAATTATTGTTCCTTAGTGGGTGTCGCTTGAATTTAATGTTTTTGATGGTATCCCATACTTCGTTTTCAAATGTTTCCAAGTGGCTGTTTGATGGAAGAGTTTTCTTGGTCTTGAAGATTCCTTTGGTGAATCAATTCACCAAAGGATACCATCAGAAACATTAAATTCAAGCGACTCCCACTAAGGAACAATAATTACCAAAGGTACCTTAAGGACCTCCTGCACAAGCTATACACACACATATACATACACATATACATATACATGTGTGTGTGCGTGTGTGTGTGTGTGTGTGTGTGTGTGTGTGTGTGTGTGTATATATATATATATATAAAACAATGGGGTGCTGAAAGGTTCCTGGCTTTAAGGGTATCGCAAAAGGTCTGGTCAGAGGCCCAACCTTTCAACTTCTTTTACAGGATTTAAAAAAACTGAAGGACTGCTGCAATAAGTGTGTGAATCTAAGAGGGGAATATGTTGGATAAAATTATAATTAACTGATCCTCTTGTATTTTCTTTTACCCAAACCCAATGCATGCATGCGTAAGACAGGCTGCTCTCAGTTTCTGTCAACCAAATCCACTCAGGTTTTGATTGGTGATTGGTCCAGAGCTAAAGTAGAAGACGCTTGCTCAAAAGTGTCTTCTATTTTAATAGAACCCAAGACTACATTGCTGGGTTAAAAAGCAGGTTTTTTTTTAGCCACGCAGCCACACCTATGCTTTGGCCATGCTTTCACCTTAGAGTATGAATGATAGTAGGAGAGAAGTTTGCTAACAGGAGAGTAGGCTGTGGTTTGAAACTTGATAGTTCAGAGAAGTGGGCGGCATTGTGACAATGGTAGAAGAAATAGACAAAATGGGACACCTGTGAGTTGTCAAGTCAGGGAGTGCATAGTTGTTAATCAGTTGGGTCGAGTCATTTTTATACTGTCTATCATACTTGTGGGGGTGTGACAGCAGCAACATCTCATATAAGATAGATTTGGGTTAATTCTCAGGTTGTGATAATATGAAAATGATTGTAAAGAACTAGCTTCTCCTGGTTTTACACTACCACTTGACCCTTTGATGGATTTAGTAATATTTACTCTTTTGCAAGCATTTGGACAATGTAAAGTTGTTGGTGAATAAATATGTTTTAGTCAACCTTGCAGCAAAATAGGACAAAGACATAAATTCCATGATAGTAAATCTAATACTGGGGTTTTTGCCCTTCCCCACCAATAAAATTTCGTCTTAACCTCTTATATCTACCTGGGTGATAAAAAGCTCTGGTGATGGTGCCATGTTAGAAGTATCCCGTACACTCTGTAAGGCGGTAGGCATTAAGAAGAGCATCAAGCTGTAGAAACCAAGCCAAAACAGACTATGAAACTTGGTGTGGCTCCTGGCCTTGCCAGTTCCTATCAAGCCATCCAACCCATACCAGCATGGAAAATGGACGTTAAATGTTGTTGTTGATGATGATGATGATGATTTTTACAATGCATTCTCTTATATTTGCCTTCGTTCATTTGAATTCTCCAAATAGATACCAAACAATCTAGATGGATTTTGGATTTCCTGTCTACATGAAGAAGATAACAAAAACCACTCAGGTGCAATATCTCCTTCTTTTCTTTCTTTTTATTATTTCTGTCATTGGATTGTGACCATTCTAGAGCACTGTCTTTTAGTTGAAACTATTAAATGATAAAAGATAATGTTGACTTTAGGAGTAAAGTCAATATTTGTTAGTGAGGAAGAGTACCAGAGGCTCACAGTAGAGACATTTTTATAAAAAGCCCAAAATGGATAAAGAGGAAATAATGATTCAACAAAATATGATTGACAGAAGAAGTTATAACATTTAGGAAGAATAGAACTAAAATTGCAGACTACTACTGGAGATTTATCGCTTCCAGCTTTCGTTTATTCTCAGAGATAATTGATTCTGACCATTCTTGAAAATAATCATTGTAAAATAGAGTTCCAAGTGATTTTACATTATATATCAACTCATCCTTTATAATATTGAGGTCTCTACAAAGATGGGCTGAAAAGTTCATAGGCTGACTATGAAGGAGTGGTGCTAGAGCTGTGAAATCTTGCATGCATTAATTTCAGCTCTTCTTATTAATAACTGCATTGTTTCTTTCCAGGTAAATTGACATCTGATTGTTCAAAGAAGTCTTCAAAAGTAACAAGTAGTGACTTCTCTTGAAAATGGACAAAATTTGGCACCGTGGTGTTACCAAGTACCTGCATAAAAAGGGTTTAAACTCCAAAGACATTCATGCTGACATGGTTGCTACATTGCTCTAGTATTATCAATAGTTCAAATAAAGTAGACAACTGTGTTTAGGAGGGGAATGAAAAGTCTTGAAAATGATCCAAGATCTGGGTGACCAGCAACTGCCACCACCAAGGAAAATATTGATTGTGTTCACCACATGGTAATGGATGACAAGAAATTTGCTCTAAATCAAATAGTCAATGCTATCAGCATATCCTGTGAGAGGGTTGAGAATATTCTGCACACTAAACTTGACATGACAAGGGTTTCTGCTCGTTGGATACCATATCTTCTGACACCTGATCAAAAGTGCTGAGGCAATTATGAAAGGTCATCAAGCCCAAATGATGGAAGAAGTGTGTAAACCACAAGAGGGACTATGTTGAAAAATAAACCTCATTTGGTTACATTCCATGAGAGTATCTTGGTCAGCCTATGAACTTTTCAGTCAACCCTCATATAAAACTCTCAGAAAAATGCTCTGTAAATAAACCTGCAGTCAATATATTCTTTCAATGAATAGGCAGAATCATTTGAGCATTGAAAATATGCTTTGTGGTGTTTGTTTTCGCTCTTTACATTCTGAGTTCAAATCTAGCTGGAGTCAACTTTTGCCTTTCATTCTTTCAGAGTTAATAAAATAAAGTACTGAGACAAATGCAAACGACTAACTCCTTCACTCAAAAATTACTCCCTTTATGCCTGAATTAGAAGTCATTTGTAGAATTCTACATACACAGTGTTGTTCTTAAAGTTAACTAAATGCTGAAATATGTTAGTTAAATAAATATTTAAGTTTTAACCCTTTGAGCACTGACCTCCTGAACCTTATTTAACTATATACCTGGCACTCCACCAGTACTCCACTGATAGAGCGGTGCTACAGTATTCAGAAAAATAAGCCATCCACTGGTAAACCAGTGTTACGGGCTCAAAGGGTTAAGGATTGCAGTTGGTTATTTGTCAATAAAGGGATGTGTAACACTTATAGAACATTATTACCTCTTAAAAACTGAAGGATTAGATTAGTATTGGGTTGTCAAGAAAGTTCTTGTGCTTTTTAACCTTTAAATTCAGATGCACATATCTCGGCTCAAACAAAACTTTATTAATCGAAATAAACACCATCAGAATCAACATACTTTTGTCAATGCGAAACAAGTTTATTTGTGCCAGTAGCATAAAAATCCTGCATTCTGGTGGCAATGAAGTCATTGAAGGCATGTTTGGCATTGTCTTGGTTTTTGAAGCATTTCTCATGCAGGAAGTTGCCGAGATGCTTGAAAAAGTGCTAGTCAGTAGGCAAGAGGTCTGGTGAGTATGGCGAATGAGGCAGAGTTTCATAGCCCAATTCATTCAACTTCTGCAGGGTCAGTTGTGCGATGTGCAGCCGAGCATTGTCGTGGAGAAGAATTGGTCCTTTTCTATTGACCAATGCTGGCTGTTATTGTCAGAGTTTCTTATGCATTTCATCCATTTGTTGACAGTACTTCTCCACCGTAATGGTTTTGCCTGGATCCAAAAAGCTGTGATGGATGAGACCAGCCACAGACCACCAAAGAGTCACCATGACCTTCTTTTGATGCAACTTTGACTCTGAGAAGTGCCGTGGAGCTTTGTCAGCATCCAACCACTGAGCTGAGCATCACCAGTTGTCATAAAGAATCCACTTTTCAGCACGAGTCACAATCCGGTTGTTGCGTAAAAGAAAGGAAGACGACACTTCAAAACGGCGTTTTTTTGGGGCGTTGTTCAATTCATGTAGCACCCATTTCTCAAGTATTTTTGTTTTTCCAATCTCTTTCAAGTGGTTGGAAATTGTCGTATACATTATGTCTAATTCAGAAGCAAGCTCTTGAACAGTTGTGCGTGGATTGGCTTCAACTAAGGCTCTTAGTTGATCGTTGTTAGCATCCGATGGCCAACCACTACACTTATCATCGTCAAGACTCTCGTCACCGCTATGAAATTTCTTGAAACACCATTGTGCTGTACATTCATTAGTGGTTCCTGAGCCAAACACATCGTTGATATCACGAGTTGTTTCAACAGCTTTTCAGCTAGCTTGAACTGGAATAAGAAGATTGTGCGAATTTGCTCTTTGTCCATGTTGTATTCAATGTTCCAGAAAAAATGGCCTAGTTATTCAAAAAGAAAAAGAGTAACATGATTAGATAGAGCGAAAAATGGGCTTTAAAATGATATATTAAATCACGGTAATTTAACGAAAATTAATTTGAAAATGCACCATTTAAAACCAAAATTTAAAATTCCACAAGAACTTTCTTGACAACCTAATACTGTGAAACGACAACAGATCATGGTTAAATATATATATCAATGTATTGGATTATATAATTAATACCTAAAGTCCCATGAATCAAAACAGCTGTTGCATGTCTACACATTGATTCAAACATCCAATCTTTTGGTTTTCAATTAAAAATTTGTTTTTGACAATAACCAAAATTTTGGAAGACTGAGTAGTGACATCAGCAAAAATCCAGACAATGACATTATGAGTAAACATGTCCTGGATTTTTGAGTGATAATCTCATCACAGATCTGACCAGATAGATTTTTTATGGAGCATGTAAAAGAGATCAGGTCAGAAGAGAAAAGACAAGTTTAACAGGTAGACTATCTGAATGCCAGGAGCTTAATGATATAAGCAGCGATGCATAACAGCCTGCAAATTCTTGCATTTGGCACACTCACAGTTATGACAATCAAAATGCTGCATTGTAAAAAGGAAGTGTCTACATTAAAACACTTGCCATTTTCACAGAAATATCCTTGCTTCTTTTTTAATACACATCCTCTACTATGAACAGAACTTTCTGAGATGACTTGAGTTTCTTTTCTTGGAAGCATCACATTCTATATAAACTTTTTACAACAAAACAGGCAATGAGTTAAAAATAAATGCATACTCTTTTCATTCAACCACCACCATTTCTTGTTGCACAGTTAAAATCACAAATTAACAGGCCCTTCATGTGGTTTTTTTTTTTTTTTGTCATCAAACAAGATAGGTAACTGGAGGTGAGCAGGAAGAATAATATAGTTATTGTCCATTGCAAGGACTTCTATTACCTCTTCTGGACCAGGTGTGCCTGTATGGTTAAGAAATTTACATCACAACAATGTGGCTCCATGTTAAATCCCACAGTGGAAATTTGAAATATTTCATGTCAAATCATGTGACAAGTTACAGTACTACACAGGCCTCTCAATCATCTCCCTAACCACCTAAATTCACCATCCTACTTTGTTCCAAATGAGACCTCAACTGATCTCTTTATTACTAAGCTTTGACGTTTTAATTGGAAATAAGAAATTTTGTGTAAGTTATTTGTGATATTCTCAATTTTAGTACCCCTAGCAATTGTCTAGTTTGCCTAGTGCATAGCACCAACCTTACTTTTGGGATACGATAGTTACTGAAACTTATTTATTCGCAACAGATAGGATTCTAACCAAAGAAATGATGATAGTGAATTAACAAATAATAGCCTATATGATCTACAACATTCATTTCTTATCAATGAAATAACAGCTAAATCTCTCTCAAATTATATACACTTTATAGTCCTAAAAAGGAGCGATAGATTAAATAATGCAATCTTAGGTGTACAATACCTAAGAAAACAGGATAATCATGGTTGGAATGCTTTTTTTATCATAAGTCTGCTCACTTAGGGATGACTTTGGACTAAATAATTGTGACAATCATAAAATATATGCATTTCTAAATCACATTTTGCATATTGTATTGGCACACCTTGAAGTAATAAAAGCTCCTGTTAAACTATATATATTACTATTCAACATTCTTTGAAAGGTATGTTATTTATCTAGGATAAAATTTCCTCCCACATTTAGGGTGGATATCAACAGATCGTTATTTTTTATCTACTTTTCTTTAACCTTCTTTGACACCAACCTACTCTAGTTCTTTGATATAAAAATATCTTTTTTAAAAATGTTTCTATTTAATTACACCTATCTATCATAGTTTTATGTAAAGGCTTTTTGTTACTTCGTGTTCCATACACTGGCATAATATTACAAATAATGAAAAAGTCAAATATTTTATAAAAACACTCAAAATTCTTGATTATTTTCAGCTTAACTGAAATTTAGAACTGTGTCAATGAATCACTTACTCAACCAACCAATCACTCACTCAATCAATCAAATAGTCAAGTAATTTTAAATCCATAGCTTAGGGAGGTTGTAAGTGTGTAGTAAAAGACACATCTTCCTGCCTAAGTTTTTCTCTTTCATCAAACAACCTCATGCTTTCCACCATCTTCCTCTGTCCCCTCCTTGTTATTATTCAACCACCCACTTTGTAATCTTTCTATACCACTATTACTGGGGATTGTCCATGCACAGGACAGGGACAGGGTGTCATGTTCTGGCAGGGTGTTATGTACTCATGTTAAATGATCAAGACATTCTATTAGCAACATTATAGCAACT
Organism: Octopus bimaculoides; assembly: GCF_001194135.2. NCBI lineage: Eukaryota > Metazoa > Mollusca > Cephalopoda > Octopoda > Octopodidae > Octopus > Octopus bimaculoides. The sequence continues at coordinate 25,129,884 of NC_068984.1, forward strand.
GAGAGAAGAATTTCATTGTTTACAGTCTTCTCAACAATTTCTGTATATGGAATACAAATAGTGCATTTTGGTAGCAGTACATGCATGGAAAGGTTAAAATATGTACAAACAATTCTGATATTTCTTCTGTTGATATTTCATAACATTTATGTCAAACAAACATACATATGAATTTAATGTATAAAGAGAGGCCGTTGTGTACATCTTTGTAACCTATCTTAGCATGAAGGAAGACAGTATTAAACAGGCAATGAGGATGATTATGGGAATATTGATTAAAGTAGTACAGTATCTTTTGGTGAGTTCCTTAATAATTGTATTATTTCTGACATAACAAGACAGAAGATTGTGAATTACTGTAATAAACATTTACATAGTCATTCTTATTATGTGAAGGCACATGGCTCAGTGGTTAGAGCGTTGAGCTTATGAATGTGAGGTTGTGAGTTTGATTCTCAGACAGGGCTGTATGTTGTGTTCATGAGCAAGACACTTTAATTCATGTTGCTCCAGTTCACTCAGCTGTAGAAATGAGTGGTGGTGTCATGGGTACCAAGTTGTATCAGTCTTTGCCTTTCCCTTGGGCAACATTGGTAGCATGGAGAAGGGAGACTGGTATGCATGGGTAACTGCTGGTCTTCCACAAACAACCTTGCCCAGGCTTGTGACTAGCAGGGGAACGTTCTAGGTGCAATCCTATGGTCATTAGTGACCAAAGCAGGACTTTACTCTTTTACTCAAGTCATTCTTATCACCAGTTTAATACTTTCTTTCTGTATGCTGGCATGGAATGCAGAGATGTACACAACAGCCTATATATATACAGGAGGGAGAATGTACGACAAAAAAACAACAACAGACGAGGACAGGTGGTGTAAACAACAAAAGGATGTATTAGTATGATGCTCGGGAATACGGAAAGTCTTTAACGTTTCGAGCTACGCTCTTCAACAGAAAGAATACGGAGAAAACAAGGAGAAAAACACGGAGAAAACAAGGAGAAAAACACGGAGAAAACAAGGAGAAAAACATGGAGAAAACAAGGAGAAAAACACGGAGAAAAAAAATTGAATGGTGTTCGGTCAACGATCTATCATGACTGGCTCCCACATTGAATTCACCTGCATGGCATACCTTCCTTATATTTAATCAACATTTTTTGATCATGGATCTTAGTTTATTTAAGAATACCCTTAACTCATGAAACTGTAATCTTGTAACACCAACCTTTCAAATAACAACTAGTTCCTCATTTATATCAAACCAATAAGGTAGGAGCTTTTACATGGTGTCTCCACTTGCTAAAAATTGCAACCAAATTGCCTTTAAATCACACTCAATTGTCTTTAAAAAGAAAAGAAAGGACACTTTGGATAGTGTAGTCCTAGGTACACTATGCCTTAGATCAGTTAGTCACAGTTGCACTCAATCAAAGTTAACACAGGCCTAAACAACAATTGCATGTTCATGTCTATGCATTTATTTTTGATGTAAATACAGAAATACTTTTGTTTTCAAAGACATTCAACTTGACACAAGTTCTATGAAATGTCAACGCAAGGGATATCAGATTTCTTGGTATGTATTTTAACCAAAACAAAAGCAAATGAGAAAACAGCAGGGAAATATTTTAGGATTGACTGCTTTAAATGCAAGTGGAACAATTGCAATAAACATATAATATGCATTTTGTAATAAGGTCAATCAATAAAATGCAACAGTTTAACAACAACTTTTATTACTTCAAGATATCAAATGCAGCATGTGAGACAGTCAGAGATGGGTTTTACAAATTTATTTATAATTGGTGATGTAAATGACATGGCCATTGTAGAGTAGAAGGAAAGCTGTTAGCAAAATGTGTTTTGATTCCTGATAGTTCAATTCCTGAACCAGGAGCCAATTGTATCCTAGAGGATTTAGCTTTATGGCATGTCATCCCATAAAGTTAAATCCTTTATGGGTAGGAAACCCAGGGTAATTCCATAAACCAGCCTTCCCCACTATATACATATATATATATATATATATATATATAATTTTAACACCTGCTTTCCATAGTGACTTGGACTGGACAGACTGTTACATCCAAGTTAGTGCTTATTGAGAGTTACTGCTCTTCTAGAGGGATCAGAGGATCATGTCTCACTTGAAAGTTCTGTTTTGGTATGGTTTCTATAGCTGGATGCTCTTCCAAACATCAACCACTAAACAGTGTCCTGGGTCCATTTTCTCAAAGCACCAGCACTGGTGGAGTTAACAGGCCCTTGACTAGACTAAAAGGTTTTCTCAATCCAACATTGTCACCACTCATTCATAAACCACATTATAGAGTATGCAGAGTGCATTGGTACCGGCTGTAGTAAAGTTGCATTGTGCCCACAAGACTACAGGATCTTAACTATTCTTTGGTGTCTCCATTTATTCTCAGTAATGTGACAAAGAGGATGAATAGGATCTGAAGTAATGACAAAGGAAAAATCAGGATGAAGAGGGATGAATAGAGCTAGAATGCAAGTATGATGGAAGAAACAGGGTAGGTGTGGTGAGCTGGTGGTGGAGGAAGGATTAATGGAGAAGAGACAGTGTGGCAAAAATGGGAGACGGTAGAAACAAGGAGTAATGGAAGAGACTCAGTGATGGCAGCTACATGTTTGCTAAAGAGAGAGGATTGAGTTACAGATTGTAACAGGGATGGGCCAAATAAGGGGAGGCTATCAATAATGAGTCGCTTTGGAGAAGAGGAAGTATGATATATTTACATTTTGGTCTCTTGCCTAAAATGTTCCTGTTATGTTTCTACTTTCCATTTAGTCTTCCCAACCCTATTCATTCTACTATGCTGTCTCTTTGACTAGAGATGGCAGTCACTTTCTCATATTTACTGTACCGTACCAACAACTGCTGTCTGTGTAGTGAATGATGGTAGTGGAAGTAACTATATTTGGTACTCCTTACTACAATCCTTATCCCACTTCCGTCTCTCATATGTATGTATAAGGAATTGCATTGGATTTGCTTGTATCTTATTTCCTCTTTCATCATCCCTTCTGTGCTGTTAGACATCACTAATGCCCTCTTAATGGGCATTTCACCATGCTGTCACAAATAAGCAGATCTTCTCCAACATCACATCACCAATCTTCACAATTCTTTGTCATTGTATTTGCAGGGCTCAGCATCTAGAGATTGTTTTCATTTCATCCTATGCCTTTCTAGGTTCCTTCATGTGTGTGTGCGTGTGTGTGTGTGTGTGTGTGTGTGTGTGTGTGTGTGTGTGTGTGTATGTTGTATCTGTGCGTGATCTTCAAATTAATGCTAAATACTTCAGATTGTTGTTTAGCCCAAGGTCACCTTTGATCAAGCAGACTGATGACAAACATAATAACATTAACTTGTCCAAAACTATCAACATTTTGGCTGGTAATCAAAAAGTCTATTAATTTGGCAGACTAATTAGTTAGTATAAATTATTTTAGTAAGATTTAGTTTATTAAAAGTTATCTACAAATAGCAAACTTTTCGGAGTGGTAATTTAATGGCTTAACAATAGCTAAAATACATGTTTATGTAGCTACCTTATACAAAGAAAACAAAATTATACAATTATACAAATTATTTCTCATGCCTTCTCTCTCTCTCTCTCCCTCTCTCTCCCCCCTTTCTCTCTTCTTAACACCATTAAAACCTAAAATAAATGTTTTAAAATAGTTTTAGGTGTCAAAAGAGTTTTTTTTCTTTTTATTTGATAACACATATAACATTCCAGAAGATTCTTTTTAAATCCTTACATTTTAAACAAATTAAAATATTTAAACATATTCGTTACTTTTTTACTTTTACTTCCCATCTCCCAGTCTAGCTTAGATTTAATAGTTTTGCTTCAAATAAAACTGATCTAATGAAACACTTCCTAAAATATCAGTACCTTAAATCATACAAAATATGAAGGAATCAGTTTTCAAGTAGAAAACATTATTTAGTAAAGCTATGAAAATGGAGATTGATAGTTTCAATGTGACTAGATAGACAGGTAAAGAATCTTAGAATTCTGAGGAGCGATATGGTTAACCACTAAAGTCATTTCAATAATGTGTGTCACTCTAGACTTTGATATTTACTGGTTAGAAGGCGGCAAACTGGCAGACTCATTAGCATATTGGAGAAAATGCTTAGCAGCTTTTCATCTGTCTTAACGTTCTGAGTTCAAATTCTACCAGTGTTAACTTTGCTTTTCATCATTTTGGGGTCAATAAAATAAGTACCAGTTGAACTCTGGGGGTCAATGTAATTGACATACCCACTCCTCCGAAATTTCAGGCCTTGTGCCAAAATTTGAAACCAATATTTACTGATTAGAAAAGAAGACGCGGAAAAGTAACACATACTACAAAGAACTTTCTAGAACACTGGTGGGAGGAAGGTGGTAATCAAGAAGTTGAGAATGGGAGTTTATAGATTTTACAGAGGTAATATCTCTTCTGGTATAGTTTTATAGGGCAGAATTCAAATCCTGCAAGAACCGCTTTTACCTTTGGTCCAACACATATAAATATTTGATGCTACCTTTGGTGCTGCTGCTGTTGCTGTTATTTAACCCCAGGCATTTCTGACTGAACAGGCCGATAAAGGTATTTAAGCCATAACTATCTCATTCTTTTGCCAGGCATTACATACCCTAGAGCAGGGGTTTTCAAACTTTTTGATTTGCGGACCCCTTTATATTTCAGGCTTTACCTTACGGAACCCCTTATAAACGCTTATGAAATTTATATATAAATATTTGCTTAAAATAACATATATTTTTACATTTATTTATTTAACAGTATTTAGCAAATAGGTTTATTGTCAATTATACACACAGGATTTTTTTAATACATACTTAGTGAGAAGGATGTGCTTGCTTGGCTCTGCATGGATCCCCTGTCTTGGCTTTCCACGGACCCCCTGTCTTGTCCTTGTGGACCCCCTGTGGTCCACGGACCACAGTTTGAAAAACCCTGCTCTAGACTACTTTATCCAATGTGTACCTTCCTCTTTGAAATAGAATGATATCATTTGAGAGAGATTTGGCTGATATTGTATACAGGTTGAGTAAACCTGTGGAGGCTTCCTTGTTAGCTCAAGAATTGATAGTCTTCTTCTTAAATCCTTAGCTGGCAACTGGAGGAGTAGACCGTCCTCGTAACTGGGTGATGCTGGGTTGATAGCAATATATATCATCTCTTACCACCTTATTTACCACAGAACGCTTTTTTCACCCCACCCCCACCCCTCTTTCTTTATACACTCCATTATTTTGCTAACAGCATCCTCCCTCCCACTACTTCCATTCATCTCCCACCGTTCCCACTTTTATGTACCTCTGATTTCATCCCTTGTACAATGTGTTTCTCTTTCTCTCTCTCTCTCTCTCTCTCTCTCTCTCTCTCTCTCTCTCTCTCTCTCTCTCTCTCTCTCTCTCTCTCTCTCACTCACTCACTCTCTCTCATTGCCCCTCCATACGCTTCACATCATCTGTACTGCACCTTGCCACCTCCCTAACCCACACTTACTTCTACATTCCCCTCCAGCTAATATTCATGGTCGACCATGCTTCCACCCATGTTCACCACTCACTGCACCCTACCCCCTCAGTCCATCTGTCATTCTCCTTCTATGCTCTTATGAACTTACCTATCCACTCACCCTGTCCAATCCTCTGTGTCACTTCTCTTATATTCACTTTCCTGAAACTTGAGGATACAAGGATACAGGAAATACCCTGACACATCTTTACCACCATCTTCCTCTTCCCTCTGCCATACTTTATCTTCCCATCACCCAGCATAATGCCACCTTCCTTAATACCACATCTCCTCAGTTGAGGGATTCATGTCTTGTGAGTTACTTGGTGACCTCACTGTGGCAGGTACCACATAAAAACGACCAGTACATTATGTAAAGTGGTTGGCACTAGGAAAGGTATCTAGCTGTAGAAACCATGCCAAAGTAGACATTGCAGCTTGGCACAGTTCTCTAGCTTGCCAGCTCTTGCCAAACCCTCCAACCCATGCCAGCATGGAAAATGGACATTAAACAATGATGATAACGACGATGATGATGATGATGTTCACAATGATGATGATGTTCACAATGATGATGATGATAATGATGACAATGATGATACAGCACTAATGTACTGAGGAGGTGTCAGTCCCTTGTAAATTCTTACACACACACACACAAAGTAACTGCCTATACTACAGTATGCTCGCAAGACTTGGACAGTTTATGAATGTCACACCAATAAAAGCTAAACCACTTCCACATGAACTGCCTGAGAAAAAGCTATTGACAATCACCTGGCAAGACAAGGTCCCAGACTTGAGGGTCCTCTCTCAAGCTGATCTGCCAAGGATTTACACACTGCCGAGGAAAGTGCAAGTCAGGTGGGCAGGCCATTTTGTTTGAAGGTCTGACATGTGATTCCCCAAGAGACTGTTTTACAGCGAACTGGCAGAGGGCAAGCACATACAAGATGGACAGAGAAAAACCACTTCCAGGATACACTCAAAGTCTCACTGAAGAGCTTCGAGATCAACTCTGACACCTGGGAGACACAACTGCAAGACTGAGAAGAGCTAGAAGATGGACAAAATTTCCCCAAGACACCTGATGAAGGCTGGAGTGTATATCAGCCAAAACATTGTGTTAACAACAAACAAGATGAGGACAAATATCCGTCAAATATAAATAATGTAAATAATATACATAATTCCTCATCTCTTAAATATAGAACTGAAAAAAGAACTTTGTTTATTTTAATTTTGAAAAATAAAAGCAGTATTTAAAAACTGCATTATTTATTGGATGACCCAATATATATAGATATAAATATAAACTCTCACACACACACACACACACACGCACACACACACATGCATTTTTATACATCAAGTGGTCAATGCTTTTAAGCATCACATGGAAATGAAACTGAGCCACACCAAGAAAGGAAATCCTTCTAGATTCTCATTTTTCCTCACTAGAACATGCCAATATAAACATCTGAAATTATAATTAAAATATATTTAAAAGAGAATTACATATCAACAGGCTAGGGCTTGCAAGCTGTTTCCAGTTAGATCTGCAATTTGTGAAACAAAAAAATAGTATTTACATTATATATCTTATTGATTTATATTATTGTATCACAATATTCGACCAACTGTTTCCATGTTAACTTGCATTAACACTTTGATAGCGCAAGATATGAGAGCAGACCAGAATGTATTAGAGATACTATGACACAATACATTTACTTGATAACATGTAATTTTATTTCACAGGTGTTTGATATTTTGATGTATCCCTAGTGGAAAGGAGCTGCTGACTGTTTGACATATTGTTGAATAATATCCCACAATACTATGTGGACTATTATAGCTAAATATTCAATAACTATGGAATAGGAAATAATGTCCCACTAGATCTAACAAAATATAATAGCCAAATAATATATAGAAGATATTTTATGCACAACACATAAATTTATTTCATCATCATCATCATCATCATCGCTGTTTAACGTCCCCTTTCCTTGCTGGCATGGGTTGGACGGTTTGACTGAGGACTGGTGAGCCAGAAGGCTGCACCAGGCTCAATCTGATCTGGCAAAGTTTATACGGCTGGATGCCCTTCTTAACGCCAACCACCCTGAGAGTGTAGTGGGTGCTTTTATGTGTCACCGGCACAAGACCCAATCAAGCAGTTCTGGCAACAACCACGCTCAAAAGGTGTTTTTTACATGCTATATGTAGTGGTGGGGGGGGGGATGAGGATGATGATGATTATGATGATCTAGAAACTAGATTTAAACACCCTTTGTCCATTGCTGCTGAGCAGATATTTACATTGTACATTTATATTACTTGATATGAAATAGAATAGTGTTGCTGCCTATTCAATACAACCAATATGGATACAAATACTTACATGACAGAATCACCATTTGCCTTGCTGGTATGGGTTGATAATGATTCCATAATGACAAACATTATCAAAGGAATGAAAAGTAAAACAAATTCCATGATAAATATTACATAATTAGTAATCACTAACTGAAATTGAAAAATTCCCAGGCAAATAGTATTTAATTAATATTCATTAATTAAAATTGCACAACAGAGTCACATAGCAAAGGTATGGGTTACTGGAAGGAATCTTTATTAAGAAAAACCGGCTCATATGCTTAATTCTTGCAATACAAGGGAGTACTGGAAAGTTCCTGACTTTGTGTAAAAGAAAATACAGGCAGATCAGTTAATTAAGATTTTATTCAACATATTTCCCTTTCAGATCCACACATTTTTTGCTGCAGTCCTTCAGTTGTTTTAGGCCCTGCAAACGAAATTGGAAGGTTGGGCCTCTAACCAAGCCTTTCACGATACTCTTAAGGCCAGGAACTTTTCAGCACGGGACAGAATGCCTTTTGCTATTTAGTTATGACCTCTTGCGGGAGTCAATTTTACCTCTCATAACTCTGAGGTCAATAAATTAATACCAGCGAGCTGGCAGAAATGTTAGCACACTGGGCAAAAGGCTTAGCAGTATTTTGTCTGCCGCTACGTTCTGAGTTCAAATTCCGCCTTGGTCAACTTTGTCTTTCATCCTTTCAGGGTCGATTAAATAAGTACCAGTTATGCACTGGGGTAGATATAATCGACTTAATCCATTTGTCCCCTCTTTGTGTAGCCCCTTGTGGGCAGCAAGAAATAAGAAACGTTAGCACGTCAGGCGAAGTGCTTAGCAGTATTTTGTCTATCTTTATGTTCTGAGTTCAAATTCCGCTGAGGTCAACTTTGCCTTTCATCCTTTCGGGGTCGACTAAATAAGTACTAGTTATGCACTGGGGTCAATGTAATCGACTTAATCCCATTGTCTGTCTTTGTTTGTCTCCTCTATGTTTAACCCCATCATCATCATCATCATCATCGTTTAACATCCGCTTTCCATGCTAGCATGGGTTGGACGATTTGACTGAGGACTGGTGAAACCGGATGGCAACACCAGGCTCCCCATGTGAGCAATAAATAAATAAATAAATACCAGCAGAGTAGTGAAATAGATAAAATAAGTAAGTACTAGCTAAATACTGGGGTTAATAAAATCAAAAGCAGCTGAAATCTGAAACTGATGAAACAAGAACTAGTTGAGTACTGAGGTTGATAAAATTAGAAGCAGCTGAGTTGTGGAGCAGATAAGGCTAGGATCAGCTGAGTACTGGAGTGAATGAAACAAATACCATTTGAGTGGTAGTGGTGATAAAATAAGTACCATCTAAGTATTGAGGTTGATAAAATTAGTATGAGCTAAGCACTGGAATTGATCAAATTAACTCTACACATTCCCCCAAAAGTGAGGCTTTGTGCATATGCTAGAAATCAATACTTTGTTGAATTTGACATTTCCAAATGTATTTTGGTCATTGATTTCAACATTTATTCCTCCATAATTATTTTAATAGTCTCTTTTTTTATATCCTACCATGGTTGCTGGTCATCATGTTTAGTGTTGTATGATGTCACTATTTCATATCCACAACTGAACAAACAGTAACAGTTGAGCTAATGGAGGAACACCACCTACGCAGTTGCTTGGCTTACGTGATGGTAGTAGAGCTAAGTCTCCCACAAATGACATCCTACAATGTTGTTTTCTACTCTAAGCACAAGGCCCGAAATTTTGGGGGAGGAGGGGGGGCAGTCGATTAGATCGACCCCAGTATGCAACCGGTACTTAATTTATTGATGCCGAAAAGATGAATGGCAAAGTCGACCTCGGCTTCTGCCAGCTCACCGCTTTCAATATTAAAAGAAGACAATATGAAATATCCTACAATATTAAAAGAGCATATTAAAGAATGCACTGTCTGAACAAAGATGGAATTGTTACAGCTAGAACATCTTTGAGCCAAGTTCTACTTAATCAAGACTGACCAGGGTTAAAATAAAAACAACAGTATCCAGCAACAGAATCATAGTAAAATAGGTGTAGCAATAAGATTTCTCCACCTGTCATAGTAGAATTTAGTAGAAAGTGTAATAAAGTTACTAAGTAGAAAACATCAACTCTGAATGTATAATATATTCATTTATTTATTTCAGTCATTAGACTGCGACCATGCCAGCGCATCACCTTCAAGAATGTTTTAGATGAATGAAGCAACCCCAGTACTTATTCTTTTAAAACCTGGTACTTATTCTATCAGTCTCTTTTGCTGAACTGCTATGTTACAAGCTGATAGATTCACAAACCAGTTGCCAAGAGGTGATGGAGAACAAACACAGGTGCAAAGATGGAGAACAAACACAGGTGCAAAGATGGAGAACAAACACAGGTGCAAATACATACACACACACACACACACACACACACACACACACACACACACATTGTTATACTTGAGGATACACATATATATATATGATTGGCTTCTTTCAGTTGCTATTTACCAAATCCACTCACAAAGCTTTGATCAGCCTGAAGCTATAACCAAAAATACTTGCCCAAGGTGCTACACGATGGGACTGAACCCAGAACCATGTGGTTGGGAAGCAAACTTATTACCACACAGCTATGCCTGCGCTTCATCATCATCATCATCAAAAAATTCGCAATTAAAATAACCAGGCGTGGTTGTGTAATAAGAAGTGTACTTCCCAACTACATGGTTCTGAATTTAATCTCACAGCATGACACATTGGGCAAGTGTCTTCTACTATAGCCCCAGGCCAACCAAAGCCTTATGAGTGGAAAGAAACCCATCATGCGTGTGTGTTCTGTATGTATGTATATCATTATCGTTATCATTATCATTTAACATCTGCTTTCAATGCTGGCATGGATTAGACCAGGGGTTTTCAAACTTTTTGACTTGTGGACCCCTTTATATTTCAGGCTTTACCTTATAAAACGCTTATGAAATTTATACATAAATATTTGCTTAGAATAACATATATTTTTGCATTTATTTATTTAACAGTATTTAACAAATAGGTTTATTGTCAATTAAAAGATTTTGATTAAAAAACATATATAAAATCAAATTGCCCATAAAAAGTATTTGCTGTCCACGGACTCCCTGTCTTGTCCTTGCGGACCTCCTGTGGTCCACGGACTACAGTTTGAAAACCCCTGGATTAGACAGTTTGACTGGAACTGGTAATCTGGAGAGATGTACCAAGTTCCAGTCTAGTTTGGCATGGTTTCTATACCTGGATGCACTTCTTAGTGCCAACCACTCCAAGAGTGTAATGGGTGCTTTTATGTGCCACCAGCATTGGCCACGATTACAATTTCACTTGGCTTGATGAGTCTTCTGAAGCACGGCATACTGCCAAAGGTCTCAGTCACCTGTTATCGCTTCCATGAGGCCCAACATTTGAAGATCATGCTTCACCACTCTCTCCCATGTCTTCCACAGGTTCTCTCCACAGTTAGAGATCAGCACTTCTTTACACAGCTGTCCTCATCCATACATATCACATGGCTATACCAGTGCAGTTGCCTCTTGCACACCACATCTTTTGTCCAACTTTTCTGTCAAGATGCTGACAATCTGTCATACATGCACACTGATATTGCACATCCAGGGAAGCATACTAGCTTCATTTCTTTCAAACCTACACATGTTCTCAGCAGTCACAACCCATGTTTCACTGCCATGTAACATGGCTGTTCATACCCAGACAACATACAGTCTGCCTTTCATTCTGGGCTGGGGAGGGGAGGAGGGAGTAAAGGAAGATATACATATATTACCTGTGCCCATTTGTATATCTACAAGATATATTTACTTAGCACCACAAACCCTGTAGATATGTGGTTTGATTCAGTCAGTGAGTCTGCATTTCTTTTTTGCCTCAAAGCGGTGGTGGTGGTGGTGACAGCTGTTAGCCATGGATCAGCTTTTGCTTAACAACAATATGGTCCATCATAAATCAAAGGCCAGTGAAGAACAGATTTTACCATAGTTGCTGAAACAGTGATAAAAGAATCTCTAAGAAAACATGCAAGATTGTATGCTGGCTGACACAGCAAACTAGAATTGTTTAGAGAATAAACAACTTTTGGAGACCACCAATCTGAAAAACAATAGTTAAGTTGGTGTTAACATAATTAATACATCAAACATCAAAACATTAAGTAGATGTAATTAGGTGGTGAGGAAAAATAACATTAGTTAATTATTAAATAGAGGTCAGTCAGAATTTCCAATCACAAGTTGGTCAATGAGCCAAACTACCAGACTCATTGAATCAATATCTATGTGATTGAGTATTCCACAGATACATTTAGTCTTAAAGTAATTCCCAAACAGAATCAGTGTGATGCAGTGTAACAAAGCTGGGCTATTGAATTACTGGTATAATCCATCTAATGGGCTTCTACACAGTTTCTGTCTTCCCAGTTTCACTCATAAATTATGAGTTGACTCAAGGCTACAGAACATGATACTTACCCAATTTACCTGACAGCAGAATTGAAACTGGGACTTCATGAATGCAAAGTGAACTTTTTAACCATACTGTATGCATTAAGCCATTTGTTTCCTATGGAGCATTGGCCATCAACAAATTTTCTCCAGTGTTCTCAACTCTGGGTTGTTATTTCTATTTTCCCTGAGGTAAAGCTTTCCTCTCACAGGTCTTGTTGGCTTTGAATTGTATTCGATGCTTCCGTAACTTTAGTTTTTTTTCTAGGTAGAGGTATTGGCCCTGTTCAAATCCAGTTTTACCAATGAGAAGACATGGTCCATATTAATCTGGCCTCTCTCCTTTGACCACTGCAGCTTGTGCTCCAGTGGCATTGCTCTCAGGGTCATTGACGCACACCAACAAAGATTGGACCTTATGGTGGCTAATCATACTGTTCCAACAGTTAATGATTAATATTACTTTTCCAGCAAAGTGATGGGTTGGCAGAATCATTAGCACTGGGCAAAATGCTTAGCACCATTGCATCCATCTTCACATACTGAGTTCAAATTCCACCGAGGTCAACTTTGCCTTCCATTCTTCCAGGGTTGATAAAATAAGTACCAGTTGACCACTGGAGTCAATGTAATCGACTTACCCCAACATCTCAACTTGCTGGCCTTGTACCAAAATTTGAAACCAATGTTACATTTCCAACAACAATGTTGGCCACTTTTTCTAAATCCAATATCTCTACTTCCCATGAACACGCTTATAAAATCAAGAAACAGCACCAAGCTTATGATGTTGGAAACATTTTTTTAAAGCTCATAATAGTCAAAGCATGGAATAAACCATCCACACTATTTGTTAGCTGTCAGGACACTACATCCATCAAAAGATCTGTATTCCCTGAAATTCACAAACACTACTCTATTTCCTCTTTATAACATTTTTACTCTTCACTTTTCTGTCTTCTTGTGCTTTATCCTGTATACTGTACATATATTTTTGGTTATTGTTGCTGCCTTTCTTCACTTGACTTATTCTTGCTTTCATTTCTACCATTTACTTTTTCTGACAAGTTGTGCACCTAAGCACTGTATACAATAAGCTCATTATTTTAAAACATGGAGACAACTGTGGATATATTTCAGTATTATTATGATCTCATCAGCAAATCAGACACTTCATTGTATTCAGTTTCTATGATAAACAAATATCAAGTCAACCAACAAATAATAATGTATTTGATGAAAGATATTTAAATCTACTTCTAAAATTGAAACAGATATATTCTCAGAATTATAATAAAAATGTTCGCAAATGTATGCTATTTGGGTATCATAGAATTTTTTTTCTCTATGCAGCCTATTTTATTATTGTTGCTCTTAATGTCAATAGATTCTGACGAAATTTGGTAAAGCACCAAATTTTATTCTTTATGGTATTTTAGAGTCTAGTTAGCTTAAACTCTGACTCAATTATTAAAGGTTGAGAGGAAATAACAGCAAAAACATGCTAGAAAACTATCTATTTTAATTCTAGTGAGGAACAGAAAGTTGGTTGAAATGAGACATTAGAGATGAATGTATTATGATATATGTCTGACTACATTTTCTTTCACCTATTTCAGTCACTGGACTATGGCCATGTTAGGGCAGCTTCTTCAAGGGATTTTAGTCTCTTATATTAATGTCAGTGCTTCATCTGGTATTTAGTTTATTGTTTACATAAGATATGATATCCAAAAGTTAAATATGGCATAAAGATAATTCAGTCAGACTTAAATACTACAGGACATTTCTGAACAAATGTACCAGTTTTCATCTTGCTTTGATATCTATCTATTTATCTATCTATCTATCTATCTACACACACACACACACACACACACACATTTATATATATATAATTATAAATATGCAATATATTCATACAAGTATATATACATATATACTGGTACCTCTGGTGGTGTAAAGCACTTATGGTGGTGCCATGTAAGAGCACCTGTGCATTTCTATATAAGAGCACCCATATTGGGCCATGCAAAAGCACCCATATGGTGCCATGTAAAAGCGCTTATATGAGGCCACATAAGAGTGCCTGTGTGGAGCCATGTAAACACACCCAGCACACTTCTGTTATGGACGATGGGGCTCCTTGTCACACAGCTAAAAAGACCCAAGATTGGTTGGGAAAGAATGGCATTAAAAACTTCCATGGCAACCAGTCACCAAATATGATCTCTATTGAACACTTCTGGGGCATAAAGGACAGAACACTTCATAAAAAGAACAAGAAGGCATCCTCAAAGCCAGATCTTTTGAGGTTACTGCATGAAACTTGGCGAGATATTCCCCAAGAGAATATTCGTCAAGGATCAGTAGCATGCCTTATGGGAAACTTGCATTGAAAAATGCAAAGGGAATGTCTACTAAATATGAGATATTCTCTTTATAATAATTGATAAATAATCTGAACCTATAATTTCAGATTTAAATAAATTTTAATGATTATATTTACTTCTGTCGTGTTTGTGCATATATGTGTGTATGTGTGGGTATAATAATAAATGACTGAGAGTGTTAGAACACCTATACTGCTAGAAACAAAAGCTAAAGCAATCTGTTGCTGCTGTCAATGCACATATAGCTGTATACACATATACTAGCAGTGACCATAGATGATCAAAAACTGACGGCTGTGATATCCCCTTACTGTACGATTTCAGTTTTAGGCTGAAGCATCATCAGAAGGATCGGGAGTTCACCAATTCCTGGACAGCTGTGTTATGAGCATGTATGTTTACTCCATTAAAAATTTATGGATGAGTTAGCAAATGACTAATGTGTATACAAATAATTAAATGAGGCAGCTAATTAGCAGAGTTTCACCAAAAAGGATATATATATATATATATATATATATATATATATATATATATA